>NC_134174.1:25994257-26128603 GCF_964188355.1 Buteo buteo | reverse complement strand
GCGAAGGTGAGGACAGCGAGGAGGAGGAGGAAGGAGAAGAGGAAGGATCCGAATCAGAGTGTGAGTACTCTGCTGCTGCAGGGATGAGGGGTTTGGTGGGGGGGGGGGGGGCTGCGGAGCCCGGACCTCCCCCCTCCAGCGGGGCAGGGCCAGCAGCGTGCCTGGGGGAAGCGCACGCTGCCAGCGCCGCTGCCCCGGGGACTGCGGGGACGCCGGGCGGGGGACGGTGGGGGGGACATTGCTGCACCCGTGCCGCCCCGGACAGGTGTGACACCGTGGGCTCTGGGATAGCAAAATGCGAGGGGGGGGGAATAGGGGAGCCCCCAGCGAGCCAAAGCTGGTGTGGGGTGCCACTGTGACCCCCTCTCCTCCTTCCCCCCCCACCGCTGCCACCGCAGCTCGCTCCGTCAAGGTGAAGATCAAGCTGGGGCGGAAGGAGAAGGCGCAGGACCGGCTGAAGGGCCGCCGGCGCACCAGCCGTGGCTCCCGCGCCAAGCCCGTGGTGAGCGACGATGACAGCGAGGAGGAGCAGGAGGAGGTGAGGTCCTGCCCCCCAACCCCCTCATTCTGTCCCCCAAAACCCCTTCATTTCCTCCTCCTGCCCCCCAACTCCTCCCACCCCCAAACCCCTCATTCTGCCCCCCAGCTCCTTCCTCCTGCCCCTCCAACCCCTTCCTTTCCTCCTCCTGCCCCTCAACCCTTCCCCCTTCCCTTCCTCCCCCAGCCTCCTCTTCAGCCCTGACTTCTTCTCCCTCCTTCCAGGATCGCTCCGGCAGCGGCACCGAAGAAGACTAAACCGACATTCCACGGCTCCGGGCTCCCGGCGCCCTCCCCCCCACCTTGTACCCCACCCCGTCCCCGCCACTCCTTAGCTCTAACGGGTAGCGACGCTGTAGTTCCAGATTCGAGTAAACTGTATAAAACCTCTTCCGTATTTATACTGCCGAGAGCTGTAGGACCCTTCCCGGCCCCTCCCAGCCCCCGTAGCGTCTGTTCTGGCATTAACCGGCGGGAAGGCGGCGGACGGGGAAGGCGCGGCACTGGTTCTTCCTTCCCGCGGTGCCGGTTCTTCCTTCCGGCGGCGTCCCCTCGCCGTCCGTTTTTAACCGTGGATGCATGCGCCTCGCCCTCCGCTCCTCGGCCTGGATTGTACCCCATCGGTTGCGCCGCCAGCCCCTCGCTGGGACGGCAGCGGGGGGAGCGCGGTGCCGGCCGCGCCTGTCGATGTCACTGGATTTCGAGCAGTAATAAATTAAACCAACGGGACCGGTGCTGTCTCTGTGGGGTCTCTCTTGCCGTGGGCGCGGGGGGGTCCTCACCAGCAACGGGGGGGCTGAGGGGGCTTGGGGGGGTCTGGGTGTCCTCCATTGGGGGGGGGAGGAGCCCCTTGAGGTTCATGGCACCCGGTGAAGCGCTGTATCGTGGCTTCTCCCTAGTTATTAGGGGAGATGCCGGCACTGGGGGGGGGGGGGGGGCTAATGTCACCCCGGCTATCACGGTGGCCACTGGCACGACCTCACCGGCTGACGGTGGCCGCCCCAGTTCCTCCTGCTGGTGCCGGCAGAGAGAGAAACCGCTGGTTCCTACCTCCTGCCCAGGTGAAACCGCCTCCGCCAGAAATTTGGCAAACGGTTCAAATCACTTTAAAGCCAGAAATTTGAATTAAGCGGCAAACGGTTCAAATCACTTTAAAGCCACTAGGCGGGAACCGGCACAGGGGGACCCCTGTGTCCATCCGTCTGTCCGTCCGTCAGCAGAGGCCGGAGCGGAGCGCGGCGGCCGTCCGCCGGCGCGTCTGTCCTCGTCCGCTCCACCTCCTCTCGTGATGTGGAGCCGTTTTGAAAAATCACCCCACGTTAAACCCCACCCCCGCGCTGCCCATTGAAATGGGGCCTCGCCGGGGCCCCACCGCCGTCACCGCCGCCGCGTTTCCCGCCGTCGCCGCGTGCCCCTCGCCCTCGACACTCCCCCCACCCCAATTTTGGCGGGTGGCAGGTGGGCGCTGGGCCGGAGCCACGAAGAGGGACCCAGGCGGCACGTGCCGGGCGGCGGGATGGGACCCGGGCCGGCGGCGGCGGCGTTGGTGCTGGCGATGGTGATGGGGGAGATGGCGGCGGTGGAACCGGGGGCAGGTAAGGGGGGGGGAAACCGGTGGGGAGGGGGGAACCGGGGGGTTGGGGGGGTACAGCTGGGGTGGTTGGGGGCGTGACACACCCCCCATACACACAAAAAAAAATGGTGACCTGGGGCCGGGGGGGGTTGCCCCGGGGATCCCCCGGCGGGTGGGGAAGGGGGCGAGCGGGGAACCAGGGGGGGCAGAACGGACACACCGGAGGGGAACGGGCCCACCGGGGCTTGCCCTCCCCGCGGGACCCGCTCCCCCCCGCGGGGCCTGGCTCCCCCCCAACACACCGGAGCCTGACCCCCCCCCCCGCCCAAACCGCGGCCTGACCCCCCCCCCCTAAACCGGGGCCAGCAGCCCGCCCCAAACCGGAGCCATCACCCCCCCCCCCAAGCCGGGACCGGCGGGCCCTGCCGGGCTGCGGACGGCGCCGCGGGCTCCGCTCCCCGCCGGGGAAACCGAGCCGGCGGCCCATGGCGGCGGGGGCGCTCCCCGACCCCCCTGGACCGCCCCGGGCCGGGCCGGGGTCTCCGCCATGGCCGCCGCGCCGCGGGAAGGGGCGGGGGCGGGGAGAGGGGCGGTGCCGCCCCGCCCCTTCGGCGCCGGGTGGGACCAATCGCCGCTCGCGCTCCGCCCCGCCCCGCGGCGGACGCCTCTCCCATTGGCGGCGGTCGGGACTGGCCACCCGGCGGGGACACGCCCTGTTGGCCAATGGGAGCGCGGCGCGCCGGGAGGGCGCGGCACAGGCCCCGCCCTCTCGGACCCCCTGAAACCCGCCCCCCCCGCCCGCCCCGGGATCGGGCCCGGGACCCCCCCGAGGAGGGACCCGATCCCCGGGACTGAGCCACCCCCCGGACCGGGCCGGGACCCCCCGGTGCGGGCCCGACCGCCGGGAATGCGGCTGGACCCCCCCCAGGACAGACCCCCCCGGACCGGGCTGGGCCCCCCCGAGCTTGCCCCGACCCCCCCGGGCCAGGGCTCGCTGCCCCCCGGCCTGTGCCGGTGGGGGGGTGGGAGGGCTGCGTTCCTGGGGGGGGTCTCTGCTTTCGGGGTCTCGCTGCCACCGTCCCCCAAACTCGGGGGTTTTATCATGGAAACGCCGCCGGCGGCTGCCCCGGCGGCCTCGGCAGGGCTGGGGGGGGTCCCGGGTCGGGGGGCGTCCGCTGACCCCCCCCCGCTGCCGGCAGGCGCCAAGGAGTGCGGCCAGAGCGAGTTCCGGTGCGGGGACGGTTCCTGCATCCCCAGCGCCTGGGTGTGCGACGGCAGCCCCGAGTGCCAGGACGGCTCCGACGAGGCGCCGGAGACCTGCCGTGAGTGCCGGGGCCGCCGCGTCGCACGGTGCGGTGCCGTGTGCCGTGCCACGCCGTGCCATGTGGCCACGTGCCACGCTGTGCCGTACCGTGTGTCGCTGTGCCGCGCCGTGCCGCGCCGTGTGCCGTGCCGTGTGCCGTGCGCCGTGCCATGCCGTTCTGCCCAATGCTTTGCTGCCCCGTGCTGCGCCACGCCGTGGTGTGTGCCATGCTTTGCCGTGCCGTGCCCTGCTGCACCATGCCCTGCTGCACCGTGCCGCGCCACACCAGGCAGTGCCATGGTCTGCTGTCCTGTGCCGTGCCGTGCCGTGTGCCATGCGCCATGCCGTGCCGCACCATGCCGTGCCGCACCATGCCGTCCCATGCCAGGCAGTGTCTTTTCTGCCTGGCTCTCCCCACGTTGCCGTGCCGTGCCGTGCCACGGTGCCATCCCCCCCCCGCTTTCTCTCCCCCCAGGCTCCCTCTCCTGCTCCCCGACCGAGTTCAGCTGCGGCGGCCGCCAGAACCGGTGCGTGCCGGCGTCCTGGCGCTGCGACGGGCACCGCAACTGCGAGAACGGTGCCGACGAGCTGGACTGCCGTGAGTGCCGGGGGTGGGGGGTGTGTGGCGAGAACCGGGCTGGGGTTGGGGTTGGTCTGGGGGTGTCATCCCCCCCCGCAGCCACTGACCGGGCCGGGGTCCCTCCCGCAGCCCCCCGAGCCTGCGCCGGGGACCAGCTGCGCTGCGGCAACGGGGCCTGCGTGTCGCACGCCTTCGCCTGCGACGGGGAGCGCGACTGCGAGGACGGGGCGGACGAGGCCGGCTGCCCCCCCCCCGCCACCTGCGGCCCCCACACCTTCCGCTGCAACGACTCAGCCTGCGTCCCCCAGCTCTGGGCCTGCGACGGGGACCCCGACTGCCCCGACGGCTCCGACGAGTGGCCCCGGCACTGCGGCCCCTCCCGCCCCCCCCAGCCCTGTCCCCCTCTCCAGTTCGCCTGCGGCTCTGGCGAGTGCATCCACCGGCGCTGGCGTTGCGACGGCAGCCCCGACTGCCGGGATCGCTCTGACGAGGAGGGATGCGGTGGGTGACCCCGGAGGATGCTCCGGGATGGGGATGTGGGGGGGGGGAGCCCGATGTTCTGGCACCATCTGACCGCCCCCCCCGGCCGCTCCCCCTCGCAGCCGCCGCCGCCACGTGCCTCCCCGACCAGTTCCAGTGCCGGGACGGGCGTTGCGTGCTGGGGGTCCGGCAATGCGACGGCGAAGCCGACTGCGCCGACGGCAGCGATGAGGAGGGATGCCACAATGGTACTCGCTGGGAGGAGGATGGGGGGGGGTTGGGGGTGCCCGGCGAGGGGGGGGCTGACCTCACGCTCTCCCCCCGCACCCCAGTGACAGCCTGCGACGGCCCCCACGAGTTCAAGTGCCGCTCGGGCGAGTGCATCCCCATGGAGCGGGTCTGCGACTGGCACCGCGACTGCCGGGACTGGTCTGACGAGCCCATCAAGGAGTGCGGTACGGCCGGGACCCCCAAACCCCCCAGACCCCCCAATTCCCCCCCCCCCAGGACCCCCCAACACCCCCCTGAGCCATCCCAACACCCCCCCCCCACAAGCTTCCATGGGGGTTTGGGGTTTCTGCCCGGTGCCAGGGGTTACTTGGGGGGGGTCGACTCCCCCAACTCACCCCCCCCGCCTTGGTTCTCCCCCCCCAGGGGCCAACGAGTGCCTGGACGGCGGCGGCGGCTGCTCCCACATCTGCCGGGACCTTCGGCTGGGCTACCAGTGCCTCTGCTTGGAGGGCTTCCGCCTGGGCTCCGACGGGAAGAGCTGCGAGGGTGGGTGCTGCCCCCCCCCGGACCCCCCCCCCACTCGCTCCTCCATGGGACACCCTGACCCCCCCCTCCATGGGACACCCTACGCCCCGCTCCATGGGACCGCCTGACCCTCACTGGGACACCCTGACCCCCCCAGGGCCTCCTCTGACCCCCCAGGGCCCCCCAATCCCCCCCAGGGACCTCCTGACCCTTCCTTGGGACCCCCGATCCCCCCGGGGACCCTCTGACACCCCCCCAGGGACCCGCTAGCCCTCCCGACTCCCCCCTGGAGTCATCAACGAGTGCTGGGAACCCCCCAACCCCCCCACGGGACCCCCTAGGGACACCCCTCACCCCCCCAGGAACCTCCTGACCCCCCCGACCCCCCCAGACATCGACGAGTGCCAGGACCCCAGCAGCTGCAGCCAGCGCTGCCACAACCTGCCCGGCAGCTACAAGTGCGAGTGCGGGGAGGGGTACCGGCTGGACCCCCGCACCCGCGCCTGCCGCGCCCTCGGTGGGTGACACCCCCCCCAACACCCCCCCAGCCCTCCGCACCCCCATCCTCCTTCCTTGCACCCCCGTCCTCCCCCAGCACCCCCATACTCGTTCCCCCACCCCATCTGCACCCCGATTCCTGCATCCTTACACCCCCCCCCACTTTGCAACCCACTTCCTCCCTCTTTGCACCCCCCATCCCCTCTATCCCCCCCTTTGCACCCCAATTCCTTTGTCCTTGAACCCCGATCCTTGCCCCTCGCACCCCCCTTCCCCTTTGCACCCCAATTACTCCTTCCAGCACCCCCACTCCCCCTCCCCATTTGCACCCCCCCATCATCCCCAATTCCTGCACCCCCATCCCTTCCCCCTTTGCACCCCAATTCCTCTCCCTTGCCCCCCCACCCTCGCCCCCCCTCCCCACCTGGTGCAGGTTTGGGATACGGGTTCGGGGCTGGGCGGAGATTTGGGGGTGCGGTGGGGGGTCGGGGTGCTGGGGGGGTCCAACAGTGGGTGCGGGGGGGGGGCTGGTTGCAGGTGGGGTCAGGGGTGCCGGGGGGGGCCCAGCAGCGGGTGGAAGCTGGGTGAGGGGTGGGTTTGGGGGGTCAGGGGTGCTGGGGGGGGTCCGGCAGCGGGGTGCAGCGCCTGCCCGCCGCCCCCCCCCAGGCCCCCCCGCCGCCCTCCTCTTCACCAACCGGCACGAGATCCGGCGCCTGGCGCTGGATGGCGGCGAGTACCGGCGCCTGCTGGGACCCCTCAAGCACGCGGGGGCCCTGGACGTCGACGTGGCCGCCGGCACCGTCTACTGGGCCGACCTCAGCCAGAGGAAGATCTACCGGTGAGGGACCCCTGCCCGGGACCCCCCACACCACCCCCGGCCCCGGGGTCCCCGCCGCCGTCGCCGTAACCCACCCCGTCCCGGCAGATCGCCGCTGGCCGGCGCGGCGGACGGCAGCCGGCACGCGGCCGTCGTCGGGACGGGGCTGGGGGCGCCCGACGGCGTCGCCCTGGACTGGGTCCACCACAACATCTACTGGACGGACTCGCGGCTCGGCACCGTCTCGGTGGCCGACGGCAGCGGCGCGCGCCGCAGGACGCTGGTGCGGGAGCCGGGGGCCAAGCCCCGCGCCATCGCGGTGGACCCGCTGCGCGGGTATGGGGACGGGGGACGAGGCGGAGGCGGTGGGGGTCCCGGGGACGCCGGGCGGGGGTGATGGGGGTGACAGGGTCCGGCTTTGCCCTCTCCCAGTTACATGTACTGGACGGACTGGGGAGCCAGCGCCAAGATCGCCAAGGGCGGCCTCAACGGTGCCGACCAGTTCCCACTGGTGACCGAGGGCATCGAGTGGCCCAACGGGATAACACTGGGTGAGCTGCGGTGGCATCCGTGTCCCCGTCCCAGTCCCCATCCCCGGTTCTGGTCTCGGTCCCGGTCCTCATCCCCATCCCCATCCCCATTCCCGTCCTGGTCCCCTGCCAGTCCCTGTGCTGGTCCCAGTCCCCATCCCAGTCTCCAGCCCTGGTTCTGGTCTCAGTCCCAGTCCTCATCCCCATCCCTGTCCTGGTCCCCATCCCAGTCTCCGGCCACATCCCGGGGTCTCTCCCCGTCTCCATCCCTGTCCCCATCCATGTTCTCGCCCGCATCCCCATCCCTGTCCTGGTCCCCTGCCAGTCCCAGTCTCCATCCCTGGTTCTGGTCTCGGTCCCAGTCCACGTCCCTGTCCCCATCCTTGTCCTGGTCCCTTCCCAGTCTCTGGCCACATCCCGGGGTTTCTCCCCATGCCCGTCCTGCTCCCCATCCCTGTCCCCATCCTGGTCTCATCCTGGTCCCCTGCCAGTCCCTAAGCTGGTCCCAGTCCCTGTGCCGGTCCCAGTCCCCGTCCCCGTCCCCATCCCTGCGTGTCCTTGTCCCCGTGTCCCCATCCCCGCGTGTCCCCCCCCTCCGGTGCCAGCTGACACCCCCCGGCAGACCTGCCCTCCCAGCGCCTGTACTGGGTGGACTCGCGGCTCCACGCGCTCTCCAGCGTCGACGTGGACGGGGGCCACCGCCGCACCCTCCTGGCCGACCCCCAGGTCCTCTCCCACCCTTTCGCTGTCACCGTCTTCGAGGTGAGACCCCCCCCCCCCAATCCCCTCCTCGCCCCCCCCCCCCCACCCCCCCGGTGCCGGTGTCCCCAACCCCTGTCCCCGCAGGACACTGTCTTCTGGAGCGACGTCCTGAGCGAGGCCATCTTCAGCGCCAACCGCCGGACGGGCGCCGACCTCCGCAGGGTGGCCCAGGACCTCTTCTCCCCTGAGGACATCGTCCTCCTCCACCCCCTCCGCCAGCCCCCAGGTACCCCCCCCGCCCGACGGCCCCCCTCCTTCTCTCCTCCCATCCCTCCACCTCCCCAGCCTGTCTCCATCCCTCCATCCCCGCATCCTTCCATCCCTCTGTCCCACCATCCCGCCCCGTTCCCCCTCCCGACCCCCCCGGACCTCTCTCTCTCCCCCCCCAGGTGAGAACCGATGCTCCGAGGACAACGGGGGCTGCGGGTTCCTCTGCCTCCCCGCGCCCCAACTCGGCCCCCGCGCCCCCCGATACACCTGCGCCTGCCCCGACGGCCAGCACCTGGCCCCCGACGGACGCGCCTGCCTCCCAGGTACCACCCCCCCGCCCCCAGACCCCCCCACCCTGCACCCTGCACCCCCACGCTGCTGGCATCCCACACCCCGAGACCCCCGCACCCTACCCCAACAGACCCTGCACCCCCCCCAGACCCCCCACCCTGCACCCCTATACTGCCAGCACCCCCCGCCATGCCCCTGCACCCCCAACCCCCCCCCCGCACCCCGAGACCCTCAGCACCCTGCACCTCCCCACTGCCCGCACCCTGCACCCCCAGACCCACAGACTCTGCACCCCTGGACCGGGCAGCCCCCCCACCCCTGCAGTCTGCCCCCCCAGACCCCCAGCACCCTGTCCTGCACCCCTCACCCTGCACCCCCCCCGCCATCCACCCTGCACCCCCAGACCCCCAACCCTGCACCCCCCCCTCACTGCCAGCACCCTGTACACCCAGACCCCCCACCCTGCCCCCCCAGACCCCCAGCACTCTGCACCCCCCCCAGGAACCCTGCAGCCCCCCCACTCCCAGCACCCTGCTCCCCCAAACCCCTGCACCACCTCCCCACTCCCCGCATCCCCCGTGCCCCCCCAGCCCCACTCACTCTCTCCCCCCCCCCAGACCCCTCAGCCCCAGCCCCGAAGGACGCAGCCCCCAGCACCCCCACAGCCCCCCCGCAGCCCCCGACGCCCGGTCGGGACCCCCACGGCCATGGGGTGCCCTCGAGCCCCACCACCGCCGCCAGCAGCACCGCCGGCAGCACCAACGCCTCCAGCAACGCCACAACAGGTACCAGCCCCACGGCCCCTCCTCACGCCCCTGCCCCATAGCCCAGCCCCATGGCTCGGCCGCTTCCAAATTCCCAGCCCCATGGCTCACCCCAGCCCCACATCCCAGCCTCATATTCCAGCCCCGCAGCTCATCCCCAAATCCCAGCCCCACAGCTCATTCCCAGATCCCAGCCTCATATCCCAGCCCCGCATCTCGTTCCCAAATCCCAGCCCCATACCTCAGCCCAGTCCCATAGCTCATCCCCAAATCCCAGCCCCATATTCCAGCCCCACGGCTCATCCCCACATCCCAGCCCCACGGCTCGGGGCTGATGGCCGCCTCTCCCCTTTCCCAGGCAGCACCGGTGACGCCATGGGGCACGTGGGGAGCAGGACGGGGCCGACAGCGCTCGCGGTCGTTCTGCCCCTGGGTAGGTTGGGGGTCCCAGCATGGGGGGGGGGGATGTCCCAGAATGGGGGGGTGCTGGCATAGAGGGTCCCAAAGCAGGGTGGGGGGTTGTCCCAGCATGGGGGACCCCAGAATGGGGGTCTCGGCACGGGGTCCCCATCACCAGGGTCCCCTGACACCCTCCTCTGATCCCCCCCCCCTCCAGTGCTCCTCATCCTCGCGGCCTTCGGCGCCCGCGGGCTCTGGCGCAGCTGGCGCCGGCGCAGCACCAACAGCATCAACTTCGACAACCCCGTCTACCAGAAAACCACCGAGGACGAGGAGCCCCTGGGCCGGGGGCAGGGGGGCTTCAGCTACCCCACGGTGAGCTGGGGGGGGGGGGGGGCCACACACTCAGGCACCCCATAACGAGCTGTGGGGCACCCCACAGTGAGCTGGGGGGGCTGTGCCCCCCAAGAGGCTCATCTGTGCCGGTCAGGCTGGTGCGTGGGGGGCTCAGTTGTCCCCCCCCACCCCACTGACACCCCCCCTCCCCAGCGCCAGGCTGTGAGCCTGGATGACGACGTGGCCTGAGGACGAGGGGGGGCTCACCCCGCCGCCAACCCCCCCTGAGGAGGCCCCGGACCCCGGCCGGATCCTGCACCCGCATCCCCCCAACCCTGCCGGGACCCCCCGAGCCATCACCGGGGCTGGGCGGGACCCCCGGTTGACGGTGCCGGACCCCCCGGGGCGGCCGTAGCGGGTGCGCGCGGCTGTGCCCGGCACCGGGCGGCTGCGGCCGGCCGCGCACGTGGCGTCGCCGGCTGTGCCGGGCCGTGCGCGGCCGCACGCGGTTGTACGTGACCGTACGCGGCTGTGCGAGGCTGAGTCCGGTCGTGCGTGGCCGTACGCGGATGCACGGAGCCGTGCGCGGTTGTACGCGGTCGTGCCTGGCCGTACGCGGTTGTACCCGGCTGTGTGCGGATGGACGTGGCTCTGCACACCCCTGTGGGGGTCACGCGTGACCGTACGTGGCCGTCGGCGGTTGTGACCGGCCGGGCGTGCTTGCACGTGGCCGCACGCGGTTGTGCGTGGCCGGACACGGTTGCATGCTGCGTCCGGCTGCGCCTGTGCAGCCGTGCGGGTGCCACGCGCGGCTCCCCGGCTGCCGCTTGATTTTTTTTTTTAACCAAAACTGTGAAAAAGAACAGAAAACGTGGCCTTCTGCCGCGGGGGCGGGGTCCCCTCGCACGAGGAGAGGTCCCTTGCACGACGGGGGGGTCCCTCGCACGAGGAGGGGTCCCCTCGCGCCCCGTGGTCCCGTGTCTGGACACGGCCAATACACGATATTTATTTCTCACCGTTGTCCCGGCTCCTCCTTCCCCCCCCCCGAGACCCCAGCCCTGGGGGACGTGGGGGCCGGACGCCTGGGTCCACCCTGGGGCCCCCCCAAAGTCCCCACACGCCGTGGGTCGCGGTGGTTGGAGGCGGCTTTATTGGGGGGACAGAGCAAGGCGGGGGGGGGAACACGGAGAGGAGAGAACGAAGCGAGGGGCTAACGAGGGTCCGGCTGCAGGGCGGTGTCACGCGGCGTCATACGATGTCACGCGGCGTCGCACGACGTCACGGGGAGACGCCGCGTCACGGCAGGGTCCTGGCGGGTCGAGGGCTAGCGGGGCCTGGGGGCCACTGCGGGGGCGGCCATGGCGGGGGGGGGGCGTGAGGGGGTGCGTGCCTCGCACACGCGTGTGCGGGAGGGTCAGTGCCTCCCACACACGTGTGCGGGGGTCCCCGTGCGTCACCCAGGTGGGGGGGTGCCCGTGGGCCGCCAGGCGGGTGCCCCTTACCCAGGTTGGGGGGGTCCCGCGGGGGGGGCCCCTCCACGGCCTCGTGGTACTCGCTCTCGTCCGAGGAGCTGGAGCCCAGCCTGGGGGGGGGTGTGTGCTTGAGGGGACCCCCGTGTCCTGGCACCCATCACCCCCCCATATCGCCCCCTCCGTTACCCCCATAAGTGCCCCAGGACCCCTCCCAGCTCCCCCCAGCGCCAAATGCCCCAGGACCCCCCAGCTGCCTCAGCACCCCCCAGCACCTCTCCTGACCCCCCCATCACCCCAGTAGCCCCAGGACCCCCCAGTTGCCCTCCTACCCCCCATCACACCCCCCTAAATGCCCCCGGACCCCCCAGCCCCACCATCACCCCTGCCCACCCCCAACTCCCCCCGACCCCCAGTTGCCCCCCCAGCCCCAACCTGCCGCTGCCCCCCCCGCGGGGGCGGCCGTGCCCTTCCTCCCTTTCCTCCTCCTCCTCCTGCTGCTGCTGCTCCTCATCCCCCGGCTGCAGCTCTGCGGGACACGGGGGGGTGAGCAGGGCCTGCCCCCCCCGCCCCCCCCCGGCTTTCCCCCCCCCCGGCCCCCCACTCACGGCGCTGGGCCAGGCGGGCCCGGGCCTCCCGCAGCTCCCCCAGCGCCCGCCGCAGCTGCCGCTCCAGCACCGCCACCCGCCCCGGCAGCCCCCCGGCACCCCCCGGCACCCCCGGGCCCTCCGTGCCCACCCCCACCGACCGCCGGCCCCGCGGCCCCGCGGTCGCAATGGGGACGGGGACGGTGGTGCCGGAGCCGGTGGCGATGCCGGAGGCGGACATGGGGACGGTGGTGCCGGTGGTGGAGCCGATGCTGGAGCCGATGCTGCTGGCATTGCCGGAGCTGATGCCGGAGCCGATGCCGGAGCCGGTGGAGCCAGAGGCTATGTTGGTGCCGATGCTGGCGTTGGCAATGGGGACGGCGATGCCAGAGCAGCTGCTGGCGTTGGTGCTGGAGCCGCCGCTGTTGCTGGTACCATTGCTGAAGCCGATGCCAGTGCTGATGCCGGAGGTGATGCTGGTGCCGGGGATGGAGCCAATGACGCTAGAGCCGCCGCAGCTGCTGGTGCCGTTGCCGGTGCCATCGTCGGAGCCGACGTCGGTGCCGATGATGCCGGAGCTGTCGTCGCCGAAGCCGCCAGGGTCCCCGTTGCCGTCGACGGAGCCGCCGCACCCGCACCCGCACCCGCACCGGCAGCCGCCGTCGCGGCGGAGCCGGTCAAGGAGCTGCCGCTTCTCCTCCTGCAGCCGCTCCAGGCGCCGGCGCAACGCCGGCAGCGCCCGGACCTGCTCCTCCAGCTCCCGCAGCCGCCCCAGCGCCGCCGCCATCTGCTCCCGCACCAGCCGCAGCGGTGCGGCTCCCGGCGAGCCCACCGTCGCCGGGACCCCCGCCGCCGGCGAGACCCTCGCCGGCACCCCCTCCTCCTCCAGGCGCCGCCGGGCCCCCCGCAGCGTCCGTTCCACCCGGGGGTCCGGGGCCGCCGGGGGGCCAAGGGTCTCGGCGGAGGCGGCCCAGGAAGCGCGGTGAGGCCGGCGGCCCACCGGCACGCGCCGCAGCGTCAGCCCCTTCTCGATGGCCTCCACGTAGCCCAGGAAGCCCAGGTCCAGCCGGTAGCCGTAGGCCGTCTCCAGCGAGTACGGCGCATCCCCCGCCCCGGGGGGGGGACCCGACCGGCGCCCTGCGGTAACATCGCACCGCCCTGGCACCCGCCATGGGACGGGGGCACCCGGGGACCCCTCCCCATCCCACTTCGGGACCCCCAAACGCCACCAGACCCGGAGATCTGGGGCGGCGAGACCTCCTCCCCACCCCAGACAGGACCCGGGCACCCGGCACCCCCAGCCAGGGACCCCCCCCTTCCCAGCCCGCCCAGGATCGAGGGGTGCTGGACCCCCAGCCCTCCCCCTCAGGACCCCCCCATCCCTCCAGGGACCCCCCTGTCCCCCGGCCGCCCGGGTCCTCACCTGGGAAGGCTTCGGCACGCAGGACCTGCGCCATGGCACCCCCGAACCTAAGGAGGGGGGACGGAATCAGCGTTGGGGACCCACACGTCGGCGGGGGGGGGAATCCAGGCGTCCAGGGGGGGAACCCAGGCGTCCGGTTTCCCAGCCTGCCCCGCTCCCGCCCCCAGTCTGTGCTGGGAGAGGACCCAGGCGTCCGGGGCGGGGGGACGACGACCCAGGCGTCCGGGCTGCCGGCCAAGCACCGCCTGGGGAGGGGGCTGGGGCCCCCCCCGGGTCTTCCGGGGCAGCGCTTACCCCCCACCCCCTCTGCCCGGGGACCCAGGAGTCTGGGGGACCCCCCCTGACACCCTGACAGCCCTCCGGGACCCCCCACCCACCACGTGCCGCCATCAGATTTTCTACCCGGGGCGACGGACGGGGACGGGGATGGGGACGGTCCCCCCCTCAGTTCCCCTTTTTTCGGGTGGGGGGGGGAGTCCCGTGGCCGGGGGACCTCCACCCATCCTGATCCCGTGGCAACGGGGCCGCCCGGGTCCCCCGGACCCCCCAAGTTCTCAGCAGACAGGGCCATGGGGGGCAGCTGGGGGGTCCCAGGGCTGGGCAATGGGGCTGTGGGGCAAGGGGGGGGCCGGCCCGGATGCCTGGGTTCCCCCGGACGCCCGGGTTCCCCCTCCGGCGCCTCCTCGGCCCCAGATGGAAGCAATTAGGCGGCGATGGCGGCTCCGGCTCCTTCGGCTCCTTGGGCTCCGCCGCCCCCAGGCCCCACGGCGCAGGGCGGGACTGGCCCTCGCCCCACGGCGGTCCCACGGCCGTCCCCGTCCCCCCACTTCCCCACCACCCCACGGGCCCCCCATCCCCGACCCTGTCACCCCGCACCTCTACCACCCCACAGCCCCCCCTTGTCCCGTAATCCCCTACCTCCATCTCCCCGCAGCCCCCTGGCCCCACGGACCCCCCCGTCCCCGTCCCCATCACCCCCCCGGCCCCCCCATCCCTGTCACCCCACATCCCCACCGCCCCACGGCCCCCCAGGTCCCCACCACCCCACATCTCTGTTGCCCCACGGCCCCCCCGTCCCCCCACATCCCCATCACCCCCCCGGTCCCCCCCGTCCCTTGTCCCCCTCGCCCTCGGGGTCAGTACTGGGGGGGCCGGGGCGGCCTGTCCCCCTCCGGCTGGTGACAAGCAGCTGCTGCTGGGACCCCCCCGCCCCCCGGGACCCCCCCCTGGGGCCACTGGGACCCCCCAACCCCCCCCGTTCCCCGCCCCCCGGGACCCCCCCCGATCCCCTGAGACCCCCCCGATCCCCGGCTCCCCTCCAAGCCCCCCCCCCCCCCCCGCCGTGTTCCGCCGCTCCGGTACCTCCCGCTCGGCTCCCGCTCCCGCTCGCGGCCACGCCCCACTCAGGCCACGCCCCCTTCGGCCACGCCCTGCCCACGCCTCGCCTGGCTCCGCCCCCTCGGAGCCCGCGGGGCGGTCGCAGCCGGGGGAGGGGCGGGAACGGGAGGTCCCGGGGGGGGAAACGGGGGTGTGGGGGGGTCGCAGGGGTCCTCCCCTCCCCCAAAATGGGGGCTTCCCTCCCCCCCGGCCCCCCGGGTGCCCCAATTGCCCCCCCGGGCCCTGGGGACCCCCCGACCCCCCCCGGGGCTGAGGCGGGAGCTGGGGGGAGGGGTCCCCCCCCCCCGTTACCCCAAGCCCCAAAACTGGGGGTTTTCACCCCAATCTGGAGGCTGGGGGGGGGGCAGGGGTCACGGTGTGTGTGGGGAGAGGTCGTGACCTCCGGTTGGGGGGGGCACCAGGAGGTCAGGGGTCAGAACGGGGCACGGCCCTGCCCCCTCTACGCCGGGCCTCGCCTCCTCACACGCGATTGGCCGAGAGCGCTGCCAGTCACGGCCGGGGCCTGATGGCGTCGCGGCTGATTGGCTGCCGTTTCCCTCCTAAATCGCCGCGCGAAGCTGAATGGGCGCCTGCCGCGCATCCCTCCTCCTCATTGGTCCACGAGGCTGTCAATCGCGCCCCTCCCCGCCCTCGTCCGCGGGCGCAGCGCGGCGCTGGCAGCCGATTGGTCCCTGGCCCATCGATCACCGGGATTCCGCCCACAGGGAGCAGGACGCCCTGTGATTGGCCCGGCCGACTCTCGCCGTGGCGTGGCCCCGCCCGTCGCCGCGCACCAATCCGCTCGCGCGCTTGCTGCTGCCGATTGATTCTCGCGCCTGTCATTCCAAGGAAGCTCCGCCCCATCCGGCGCCCGCCAATGGCCGGCTGTCGCTCGGCTCCTCGCCCTCCCATTGGCTCCGGTGGCCGTCAGTGAGGCGCCGCTTCCCCCAGTAGCGGGCGGGCGGGGGCGGGACAGGAGGTCGCCGCGCGGCGTTGGCCCCGGCGAACGTCAGTCAGGAGCAGCCCGCCCCCCCAACCCCCCCCGCCATCCGCTTCCTCGCCCAATCGCGGCCCGGCGGCCGCCGCGACTGGCCGGCCGCCCCGTCCGTCCCGGCGATCCCGCCCCCGCCCACCCCCCAATGAGCGCCCGCTCCCGCCGCCGCTCCCGCGCCGATTGGCCCTCCCCGCCGCCACTCACCTCCTCCCGCCGTCCCGCCCGCCCGCCGCCGCGCGCCGGCTCCTTCCCCGCCGCCATTGGCCGGCGGCCGCCGCCGGTCACGGCCTGGCGGCGCGGCGATTGGCGGCGGCCCCGCCGGCTGGGCGGGCCTCCCCCTCCGTGGCCCCGCCCCGCTCCCAGCGTGCCCCGCGCGGTGTGTGGAGAGCGCGGCCTGTTCCCGCGTCGCGCCCTCGCCGCCGCCGCCGCCGCCGCCGCCATGTCGGAGTACAGCCCCGCCGGGCCGCCGCCCGCCCCAGGGCCGCCCGGGGGGGCCCCCGCCGCCGCCGCCTCCGCCGGGGGACCGCCGCCTCCGGGCGGTGCGGGCGCGGGGGGGGCCGCGGGCGGCGGGCCGGGCCCGGGCGGCGCGGGGGGGGGCCCGCCCGGCGGCATCCGCAAGGACGCCTTCGCCGACGCCGTGCAACGGGCCCGGCAGGTGAGGGGCCCGGCGGGGGGGGAGGCACCGGGAGGCGCCGGGGTCCCCCTGCCCCCGCCGCGGCGCCGCGGCCCCTCCCCCGCCGTGCCGGGCCCCTCCCCCACCCTCCCGGTAAGGCCCCGCCCCCCCGGGGGCGCGCGGGGTGTCCTCCCTCCCCCCCCCCCCGTTCCCGCGCTCTCACCTTGCCCGGGGGGGGGCGGAGGGGAGGGGGGGCTGGGGGTCCCGGGAACGAGCGAGGCGGGGGGGGTATCCCGGGGTCGCCGCCCGGGGTGGGGGGGGGAGAGCCGGTTCGGGCGGTGGAAGAGCCGCCCCGCGGGCGCCGTAATTAGCGGGAACGGGAGCGGGACCGGGACGGTCGGAGCCCCGGGGGGAGGGGACGGAGAGCGGGGGCCGGTGTCCCCCCGCCGGAGCCCCGGCCCGGGACCAGGAGGAGATGGCGGGGGATGCTCAGCGAGGGCGGGGGGGCTGGGGGCTTTTGGGGCGCTCGCCCCCCCGCCCCCCTTCCCCGAGCACCTCGAATCGCGGCGGGGGTGGAGGGGGCTGGGGAGGCGTGAGTGCGCCCGGGGGGGGTCGCTCCCCCCAGTGGTACCCCCGGTTTGCGGAGGGGAGGGGGCTCCCCCCCTGGTGTGGGGCTTACGGGATGGGACGGGGGTCTCTTCTTGCGCCCTGGGGCCGTTTTGGGGGCTCCTGCTGCAGCGTGGGGGTGTTTTTGAGGGGCCGCTGCCGTGGCGAGGGGCTCAGAGGCAGGTTTGAGGGAGCTCCCACTGCGGTGGGGGGCTTACGGAGAGATTTGGGGGGGCTCCCGCTATGGTGTGGGGCTCAAGGATGAGGTTTCGGGGGGGCTCCCCCTGTGCTGAGGGGCTCATGAGGAGGTTTGAGAGGGCTCCTGCTGTGCTGAAGGGTCAGGGGGTGGTTTTGGGGGTTCCTACCGTGGTGTGGGGCCCACGGAGAAATTTATGGGGGCCCCCTACAAGAGCACGGGGCTCACAGGGAGATTTTGGGGGCCCCCTATCACAGTGTGGTATCCATAGGAAGGTTTTGAGGGGCCCCCTGTGCGGGGGCTGGGGTCTCCCACCGTGGCGTGGGGCCCGTGGGAAGGGTCTGGGGGACCCCTGCGCTGGTGTGGGGCCAGTGGGGGGGGGGGGGGCTTCCTCTCTCCCCGGAGGGCCGTTTTTCGGGGTGACCGCTGGGCGCCGACCGTTCCCTTTGCAGATAGCGGCGAAAATCGGGGGGGACGCAGCGACGACGGTGAATAACAACACCCCCGATTTTGGCTTCGGGGGGCAAAAGCGGCAGCTGGAGGATGGCGGTAAGGGAGGGAGGGGGATGGGACACCCTCAAACCAGGGGGGGATGACGCCCCCTAAGTCAGGCAGCCCTGTTTCAGGGGGCGGTCGGGGGCCACCTAACGGTGCTTTTCGCCCCCCCAGACCAGCCAGAGAGCAAGAAGCTGGCGGCACAGGGAGACTGTGAGTACAGCTGGCGGCTTTGGGGGGGGGCTGCGGCCCCCTGGGAGGTTTGGGGGGGGGGCTGGAAGGGGGGGTACAGGGGCCCCCCTGGCCGGGGGAGGCCAGCAGCCCTGTACCCTCATGGGGGTTTGGTTCCCTCTACAGCGCTCCCGACCCAGCTGGGACCCATTCACCCCCCACCCAGGTGAGATGGGGGGTCTGGGGGGGTTCTGGGGGGCGGTTAGGGGGTCGTGGGGTGCCTGACCCCCCCCCCATCTTTCTACAGGTCAACAGTGACAGAGGAGTACCGTGTTCCTGACGGCATGGTGGGACTCAGTAAGTGCGGGGGGGCTCTGGGGGGGCTCTGGGGGGGCCAGCGCAGCCCCCTCCACACGGTGCCTCCCCCCCACAGTCATTGGCCGCGGCGGGGAGCAGATCAATAAGATCCAGCAGGACTCAGGCTGCAAAGTACAGATCTCCCCAGGTAAAGGGGGCCTCGGGATCCCCCAATTCCCCAGGGGGCGGGGGCCCTGGGATCCTCCTCAGCTCCTGGGAGGGGATCCCCCATATCCCTTCTGCCCCATGGGGGGTCCCTAGCATGCCCTTTCCCTGGGGGGGTCTCCAATCCCTTCCCAGGGGGGTCCCCAATCATCTTTTTCCTTGTGGGGGGTGAGGGGCCTCCTGGTCCCCCTTTTTGGGGAGGGGGGGATCCTAATCCTCCCTTTCCCTAATTTGGGGGTGCCCCAGCCCCCCATTTCCCCCCTTCGAGAGGACTCCAACCCCTCCCTTCCCCTAACTGTGGGGCTCAGGGGGTCCCTCCAAGCTCCCTCTTCCCCCATTGTGGGGCAGGGGGGGCCACGCCGCCCCCCTGTGCCCCCCTCTCCCACCGTGCCCCCCCCCTCCCTGCAGACAGCGGTGGGTTGCCGGAGCGCAGCGTCTCCTTGACGGGATCCCCAGAGGCCGTGCAGTGAGTAGGGGGTCGTCCCCGTGTCCCCCACCCCAAACCGCCTGTGTGTGTGTCCCCGAACACCCACCTGTGCCCCCCCCTTCCAGGAAGGCAAAGCTGATGCTTGATGACATCGTCTCGCGGGGGCGAGGGGGGCCCCCAGGCCAGTTCCACGACAATGCTAACGGGCAGAATGGGACAGTGCAGGAGATCATGATCCCCGCCGGGAAAGCCGGCCTCGTCATCGGCAAGGGTGGCGAGACCATCAAGCAGCTCCAGGTAAGCCCAGACCACCCCCCCAAAAACAAAACCCACTCCCCACCGGGTGTATTTTGGCATAGGGGGGCAGTTCCCCCAGCTCACCCTCCTGCTATAGGAGCGAGCCGGGGTGAAGATGATCCTGATCCAAGACGGTTCCCAAAACACCAACGTCGACAAACCCCTGCGGATAATTGGGGATCCCTACAAAGTCCAGGTGAGACTCCTCTGCTCCCCAAAAAACATCCCCCCGCCCCCCAGAATCCACCCCCCGCCCCAAAAACACCCCCCCCCCGTGCCTTGCAGCAAGCCTGTGAGATGGTGATGGACATCCTGCGCGAGCGCGACCAGGGCGGCTTCGGCGACCGCAACGAATACGGTTCCCGCATCGGCGGTGGCATCGATGTGAGTCCCAGGGGAGGGCCGTGGCCAATTTGGGGGTTCCCGACGCCCTCTTTGGCCCCCCTCCCTCAGCCCCATCTCATCCCCTATCCCCCCTCCCCTCCAGGTGCCGGTTCCCCGGCACTCAGTCGGCGTCGTCATTGGACGCAGCGGGGAGATGATTAAGAAAATCCAGAACGACGCAGGGGTGCGGATACAGTTCAAACAAGGTGAGGAGCTGCGCCCCCCCAGCCCCCAGGGACATTTGGGTGGGACCCCACGCCCCTTAACCCCCTGCACCCCCTTTTCCAGACGACGGGACGGGCCCTGAGAAGATCGCCCACATCATGGGCCCCCCCGAGCGCTGCGAGCACGCTGCCCGCATCATCAACGACCTCCTCCAGAGCCTGCGGGTAGGGGGGGGGCGGCCCGGGGCGCCCCGAAACGGGGGCGACCGTCCTCCCCCCCCCACCCTGACGCCTCCCTTCCCCCCGCAGAGCGGCCCCCCAGGACCCCCGGGGCCGGGGATGCCCCCGGGGGGGCGGGGGCGCGGGAGGGGCCAGGGCAGTTGGGGCCCCCCCGGGGGCGAGATGACCTTCTCCATCCCCACCCACAAGTGCGGGCTGGTCATCGGCAGAGGTGAGCGCAGCCCCCTCCCCAAAATAAAATTAAAAATCCAAAGAACCCCCCGAACCCCTTCCCCCGACCTTTGTAGCTCCCCGCCGTGTGCCCCCCCCCCGCTGCCCCCTGTCCCCCCCCCACCGCAGGCGGGGAGAACGTCAAAGCCATCAACCAGCAGACGGGGGCCTTCGTGGAGATCTCCCGCCAGCTGCCCCCCAACGGGGACCCCAATTTCAAACTCTTCATCATCCGCGGCTCCCCCCAACAGATCGACCACGCCAAGCAGCTCATCGAGGAGAAGATCGAGGTGGGGGAAGCAGCTTGGGGGGGGCACCCCAAAACTTACACGTGCTCCCCTTGGCTGTGCTGACACACACCCCCCTCTTTTTTTTCCTTCTCTTTCCATAGGGTCCGCTCTGCCCCGTGGGGCCAGGGCCGGGGCCGGGGGGGCCGCCGGGACCCGCCGGCCCCATGGGACCCTTTAACCCGGGACCCTTCAACCAGGGGCCCCCCGGAGCCCCCCCGCAGTGAGTAATGAGGGTTTGCCGGGGTGTGGGGGGGTTCCCCCCCTTTTGGCAGCCCCCTTACTCCCCCTCTCCCACAGCCCCGGAGGCCCCCCCCCACACCAGTACCCCCCCCAGGGCTGGGGCAACACCTACCCCCAGTGGCAGCCGCCGGCCCCCCATGACCCCAGTGAGTACCGAGACCCCCCGCCTTGCTTCGTGGTGGTGGTGGTGGGTCCTGCGGCCCCCCCCCTCACCCCACCTTGGCTCTCTGAAGGATCCTTCCCCCCCCACCTCACCCTTTTTTTTTTTTTTTGGGGCCCCCCCCAGGCAAAGCGGCGGCGGCGGCAGACCCCAACGCCGCCTGGGCCGCCTACTACTCGCACTACTACCAGCAGCCGCCGGGGCCGGTGCCAGGGCAGCCCCCCGCCCCCACCGCCCCCCCCGTCCAGGGGGAACCCCCCCAGCCCCCCCCCACCGGCCAGTCCGACTACACCAAGGCCTGGGAGGAGTACTATAAGAAAATAGGTGAGTGCACCCCAAAAATAAAGGCAAGGGGGGGGAGCCTTCTCTGAGACCCCCCTAAACTGCCTTACAGGGACCGGGGCTCCCCCCCCCCCAAACTGGCTGTAGAGACACTGAGCCCCATATGGGGGGGTGGGGGGTGGGGGGCAACAATGACACCCCAAAGCACCCACGGGGACCCCAAGCCACACACGGTGGGGGGGGGGGGGGTCCTGAGCCACCTTGACCTCCCCCACCCCATCCTGGGGAGCTCTGAACTGCCTGAGGGGGGACCCCAAACCACCCCGGGGGGGCCTGAAACCCTGGGGAGCCCCCAAACTGCACCCCAGGACCCCTGAACCCCCTCCAAAACACACCAGCACCCCCAAGTTCCTTGGGAGGCCCCCTTAACCCACCCTGTGGAGCCCCCAAAATGACTTGGGGGGGGGTCCTAGGACCCTCTCCAGCAGTACTGGAGGGGGGCTCTGACCCTGCCGTGCCCCCCCCCCCCCCAGGCCAGCAGCCCCAGCAGCCTGGGGCCCCCCCGCAGCAGGACTACACAAAAGCCTGGGAGGAATATTACAAGAAACAAGGTGAGCCCCCCGCCCCACCTCACACTTAGGGGGAGATCAAGGGGACACCCCCGTGTCTCCCACCCCTCACAATCCCCCCCCTTATCCCCCTACAGCGGCCCAGGTGGCCACGGGGGGTGGTCCCGGGGCCCCCCCCGGCCCCCAGCCCGACTACAGCGCGGCCTGGGCCGAGTACTACCGGCAGCAGGCGGCCTACTACGGACAGACCCCGGGGGCCGCCGGGCCCGCGCCCCCCCCCACGCAGCAGGGACAGCAGGTACGGACCCCCCCGCGCCCCCGGGGGGGTCGGGGTGGGGGTATCACCTCCCCGAGCCCCCCAACTCCCTGGGGGGCTGGGGGCGGGCAGCGCTGCTCTCCTTCTGCCCCCAACCCCCCCCCTCCATGCAGAGGGGGGGTCAGTGCTGCCTCCCACCCACTCCCGTGTCTTTTTTCTTCTCCCCCCCCCAGGCTCAGTGAACCGAATGTGAACCCCCCCGTCTGTGACCCCCCTTTTGTTTTTGGCGAGCGGCCGCGGCCGGCCGGGGCGAGCGGCCCCCCCCCTTCCCTCCTTTTCCTCAGACCCCCCCCCTCACCCCGGGGTGGGGGGTGGGGGGCTTCAAACCCCCCCACCCTCCTCTTCCCACCCCCTCAGCCGCTCGGAGAAACCACCCAAATCGCCCCACAAACTCCTCGGAATTGTCGCCGGAGCCCCCGGCCCCCGCTCGTAGGTAGAGTTGAACATTCCTCGGAGCTGCCGGAGCCGGGGGTGTCGTGTCCCCCCGTGTCCCGTCCCCCCCAACCCCCCGGGGCCTTTCCCTGCCCCCCCCCCGGCCGCTCCCCCGCCGTGTCTGTTCCAGAGGAGATCGACAAAAAAAAAAAATACAAAAAAAAACCAACAACAACAAAAAAAACCACCAACGACAATTGTACGCTCAGTTTTTACTTTTTACCGCTTGTTTTTAACTTCACAAATAAATGAGAACAAAACTCCCCCCGGCTTGGCCTCTCCCTGCTACCCCCGTCCCCACTGTTTTGGGTTCACATCAGGGGATTTTGGGGCCTTTTAAGAAAGCGGCAGTTTGTGGGGAAGCCGGGCGGTTGGGGCCCAGTCAGGGCTTGGGGAGATTAAAGGGGGTTTTGGGGTCTCCCCCACCCTCCCCCGGAGGGTCCGGGCTCCCCCCCCCCCCCCCCGGGCTCTTTGGGGTAAAAAAAAAAGGGGGTTTGGGGGAGTAGGCCGCCGCCGTTGCTATGGCGACGCTTCCGCGGGGCGGGGCGTTACTTCCGGCGGCGTGAGAGAACTTCCGGTCCTGCGCAGTGCGGCGGCGAAGGCGCCGGGAGCGGGCGGAGGCGGCGGCGGCAGCGCATGCGCGGTGGGGCCTGGGCGGGGGGGCTCCGGGGGGGGGCCTGGGGGTCTCTGTAGGGCCCTGGGCCCTGGGGGTCCCTGTCGGGGTCTGGGGGGGGCGCCTGGGGGTCCTTGGAGGGCCCTTAGAGGACCTTGGGGGTGCTCCTGGGTGTCACTATACGGGTCTGGGGGGGGGTCACTAGGGCCCCGGGGGGGGTCCTGGGCCCTGAGGTTGCTCCTGGGGGGTCCCTATAGGGTCCCGGGAGGAGCTTCTGGGGCCTGGGGGTCTCTCTAGGGCCCTGGAGGTGCTCCTGGGGGTCCCTGTAGGGGTCTGGGGGGCACTCCTAGGGTTTGGGGGTCCCTATAGGGGTCTGGGGGCATCCCTAAGGCCCCTCGGTGTCACTATAGGGGTCTGGGGGGGTCACTAGGGCCCCGGGGGGGCTCCTGGGCCCTGGGGTTGCTCCTGGGGGACCCTATAGGGTCCCGGGGGGAGCTTCTGGGGCCTGGGGGTCTCTCTAGGGCCCTGGGGGTGCTCCTCGGGGTCCCTGTAGGGGTCTGAGGCGCAGTTCTAGGGTTTGGGGGTCCCTGTAGGGGTCTGGGGGGGTCCCTAGGGCCCCAGGGGGGGTTCCTGGGGCATGGGGGTCTCCATAGGGCCCTGGGGGTGCTCCTGGGGGTCTTTGTAGGGGTCTGTGGGGCACTCCTGTGGGTATCTGTAGGGGTGGGGTGCTCCTGGGACCTGGAGGTCCTTATAGGGCCCTCGCAGGGTCCCTGTAGGGCCCGGGGGGGCTCCTGGGGGCCTTAAAGAGGTTCCTGGTGCCATGGGGAGGTTTTGGGGGAACCTGGAGTCTGTGAGGGTGCCAGGGGCGGGGGGGGGCAGATAAGGGCCTTACAGGAGTTGATGTCCCTTGGGGGGTGCTGTGGAGGGATGTATGGATCCTATAGGGATCTCTGGGGCTGCAGACAGGGAGTCTGGACACCCTGGGGGGTCTCCAGGAGCCGAGGGGCCTATAGAAGGCTCTGGGGGGGTGGAGGCATCCTGGGGGCCCTTAAGGGGTGTCTGGTCCCATGGGGAGGCTTTGTGGGGGACTGGGGGGGGGGCAAAAGGGCCCTGTAGATTGCTATGAAGGGACATATGGGGCAATGGGGGGGTCTATAGGGGCTGTGGGGGCATTCCCAGGTTGGAGGCGCTCTAGGGCAGGGCAGGACCTTCACCCCCCACCCCTACCGCTCTCCAGGAACCCCCTGAGCCTCATCTGGGAGCACCCGTGTCCCCCCACACCGCAGGGATGGCTTCACTGGTGAGTGTGGGGTGGTCACCCACAAAGACACCCCCCCCCGGGACACCCCATGGGACCCACAGGATCCCCCCCGGCACCCCCCAGCACCTACCCTCCACTCTCCCCACAGGGCACCAGCAGCCAGATGGTCACTGAGTATGTGGTCCGGGTGCCCAAGTGAGTCTGGGGGGCGCTCGGGGGAGGGTTGGGGGGTGTCGGGGGTTTGGGGGGGCTCGGGGGGGGGGAGCAGGGGATGCCGGTGACAGTCTCTGTGCCACAGGAACACCACCAAGAAGTACAACATTATGGCCTTCAACGCCGCTGACAAGGTCAACTTCGCCACCTGGCACCAGGTGACACAGGGATGGGGGGGACATGGGGACAGCGCTGGGGGGGTCACTGGGGACGGGAGGCAGAGGGGGATGAAGGGTGGCAGGGCTTGGGGACAGCGGGACTCAAGGGTGACAGCCTGGGGGGGGTAAGGCCAGGGGACAGTGGGATTTGGGGCTGGGGATGGTGGGATTTGGGGATGGCGGGACGTGGCGGGATTTGGGGCTGGGGGGGTTTGGTGATAGGGGGATTTGGGGACAGCAGGATTTGGGGCTGGGGGGGTTTGGGGACGGTGGGATTTGGGGATGGCAGGATGTGGTGGGATTTGGGGCTGGGGGGGTTTGGGGATGGTGGGATTTGGGGATGGGGGATTGAGGACGATGGGATGTGGGGCTGGGGGTTTTGGGGATGGTGGGATTTGGGGCTGGGGGATTTGGGGACGGCAGGATTTGGGACGGGGGGGTTTTGGGGACAGTGGGATTTGGGGATGGTGGGATGTGGTGGGATTTGGGGCTGGGGAGTTTGGGGATAGTGGGATTTGGGGCTGGGGGATTTGGGGACGATGGGATTTGGGGCTGGGGGGTCTCGGGGCTGGGTCTAAGCTGGACCTCCGGCAGGCGCGGATGGAGCGGGACCTGAGCAACAAGAAGATCTACCAGGAGGAGGAACTGCCTGAGTCTGGCGCCGGCAGTGAGTTCAACCGTCGGCTGCGGGAGGAGGCTCGGCGCAAGAAGTACGGGATCGTCCTGCGGGAATTCCGGGCCGAGGATCAGCCCTGGCTGCTGAGGGTCAACGGGAAAGCCGGGCGCAAGTGAGCGGGGATGGGATGGGTTGGGGACGGGGAGAGCTGGGGGACAGGATGGGGGATGGATGTGGGGACAGCCTGGTGACAGGGACAGCCTGGAAGTGGGATGGGGACGGGGACGACGCAGGGATGGGGATGGGGACGGGGCTGGAGCCAGCCCCTTGTGCAACGTCCCCTCCGACAGGTACAAGGGGGTGAAGAAGGGCGGTGTCACCGAAAATGCCTCCTACTACATCTTCACCCAATGCCCCGACGGCGCCTTCGAGGCCTTTCCCGTCCAGCACTGGTACAACTTCACCCCCCTGGCGAAGCACCGCACCCTGACAGCTGAGGAGGCCGAGGAGGAGTGGGAGAGGTCAGGGGACACGATGGGGGGGACACCAGGATGTCCTGGGGATGGGGGGGGATGTCCCAGGGAGAGGGGGGACAGCCTGGAGCTGGGGGGAACAGGTCCCGGAAGTGGGGAGCACAACGTGGATTGGGGACGGGGGATGTCCTGGGGACAGCGGGGACATCCCAGAACTGGAGGAAGATGTCCTGGAGCTGGAGGGGACATGTGGGGACAGCAGGGCTGTCCCAGAGCCCCAGGGGACACCCCAGAGCTGGAGGGGACACCCCAAAAAACCATGGGGACATCCTGGAGCCGGGACGGACATCCTGGTGCCTGGGGACACATTCCGGAGCCCCAGGGGACACCCCAAAGTCCCAGGGGAGCCCCCAGAGCCACAGGGACATCCCAGAGCTGGGGTGCAGGCGCTGGGGACACATCCCAGAGCCCCAGAGGACACCCCAAAGTCCCAGGGGACACCCCAGAGCTGGGGGGGCAGGCGCTGGGGACACGTCCCAGAGCCAGGGGACACCCCAGAACCCCGTCACCTGGAGCTGGGGGGTGCTGACACCCCTGCTTGTCCCCTGTCGTCCCCCCCAGGCGGAACAAGGTGCTGAACCACTTCAGCATCATGCAGCAGCGGCGGCTGCGGGACCAGGACGAGGAGGAGGAGGAGAAGGAGAAGAAGACCAAGAAGAAGGGGGGGGAGCTGAAGATCCACGACCTGGAGGACGACCTGGAGCTCAGCTCCGACGACAGCGAGGGCAGCGAGGCCGAGGGTGAGTGGGAACGGGATTCGGGGGGGAGGGCTGGGGGGGCTGCGCCAGCACTGACACCCCCCCCACCTCCAAATCACCCCCCCCAGGGGAGAAGGCACCGAAGCCGAAGAAGACGGCGCTGGCGGGGAAGAAGAAGAAGAAGAAGAAGGGCTCCGAGGACGAGGCCTTCGAGGACAGCGACGACGGGGACTTTGAGGGGCAGGAGGTGGATTACATGTCTGACGCCTCCAGGTAGGCTGGCGGGGGGTCAGGGGGCACAGGGGGGGCCCCCCATTTGTGCTCCCCCAAACACAGCCCTGCTCTGCCCTGCAGCAGCTCGCTGGAGGAGGAGGTGGGGAAGCCCAAGGTGACGAAGGAGGACGATGGCCCCAAAGGTGGGGATGGGGATGGGAAACTCCCCCCCCGTGCTGGGGGGGCCCTTGTGTGCGTGTCCTGTGTTGTCCCCCCGTGGTGTCACCATCGCGTCCCCCCTTGTCCCCCGGCCAGGCATTGATGAGGCGAGCGAGAGCAGCGAGGAGAGCGAGGAGGAGAAGGCAGCAGAGGAGAAGGAGGAGGAGGAGGAGGAGAAGAAGGCCCCAACGCCACAGGAGAAGAAGAAGAAGAAGGGTGAGCCCCTGCCCCCGCCCCCACCCAGCATTTTTGGGGTGAAACCAGCTGGAAACACAACCAACGGTGTCCCGTGTTCCCCCCAGACAGCAGCGATGAGTCGCAGACCTCGGAGGAGAGCGACATCGACAGCGAGACATCCTCTGCCCTCTTCATGGCGGTAAGTGGGGTGCAGGCGTCCTGCCACACCTGGCGGGGGGGTTTGGGGGGTTCCCTGGAGCCCCCCCTGACCCCCCCGGCCCCCCCACAGAAGAAGAAGACACCCCCGAAGCGGGAGCGGAGGGGCTCGGCCAGCAGCTCACGGGGCAACAGCCGGCCGGGGACGCCGACGGAGCCCGGCAGCACCAGCTCTACCCTCCGTGCCGCCGCCTCCAAGCTGGAGCAAGGTGGGGGCCAGGGGGGCCCTGGGACGGCTTGGGGGGGGTCCCCCTGCCCCGGGACAGCTGCTGGGGCAGCTCCTGGTGGTTTGGGGCAAATCTGTGGGGTCCTGGGGCAGCTCCAGACCTCCCTCAGGGGGCTGGGGGACAGCTTGGGGCAGCTCCAGACCCCCCCAGGGTGGCTCCTTACACCTCGGGGCAGCTCTGAGGGACCCCGGGGCAGATCCTGACCCCCTGGGGCAATTCCCAAAGCCCTGGGGGCATCTCCAAGTGCCTTGGGGCAGCTTTGAGGGAGTCTGGGGTCAGAGCCTCGTACCCTGGGGTAATTCCCGCTACCCTGGGCAGGGGGCAATTCTCAGCACCCCAGGGCAGCTCTGAGGGTTCCTGGGGCAGATCCTGATCCTGTGGGGCAATTCCCAGCGCCTGGGGGGGACACACAGCTCTGAGTACCCTGGGGGCAGACCCAAAGCCCCCCCAGGGTCTGTCCTTGACCCCATGTCCGTCCCTTTGTGTGTCGTTCCCCCCCCAGGCCGTCGGCAGCCGCCGGGGGGGCCGGACCCACCGGCCGCCAAACGGCTAAAACTGGACTCGGGGCCACAGCCGCCCTCCGGCAAATCCACCCCCCAGCCCCACTCCGGCAAATCGACCCCCAGCAGCGGGTGAGTAGCGGCGGGGCAGGGAACCCCCACGAGGGGTTGGGGTTTTTTTGGGGGGGGGGGGGGTCAGCCACCTCGCTGAGCCCCCCCGTGCCCCCTCCGCAGGGAGGTGCAGCTGACGGAGGAGGCGGTGCGGCGGTACCTGACCCGCAAGCCGATGACCACCAAGGATCTGCTGAAAAAATTCCAGACGAAGCGGACGGGGCTGAGCAGCGACGCCACCGTCAACGTCCTCGCCCAGATCCTCAAACGCCTCAACCCTGAGCGGAAGGTCATCGGCGACAAGATGCACTTCTCCCTCAAGGAGTAGGGACCCCCCCCATTTCACTGGGAACCCCCCCGTTTCACCGGGACCCCCCCATTCCACCCCTTTGCGCTCTTTTCCTCACATTCCCCCATTTTTCCTGGCTTTGGCCAAGCGATAAATTTTTTTGTACCTGCTGCATCCCTGTAAAACTCCCCAGAGCAATTTTTTGGGGGGGGGGGGGGGGGCCTGGCTACCCCCCCAGCTATATTTAGCTACCCCCTGGCAGGCCCTGGGGAGGGGAGGCTGCCCTGGCATCTCCGCTTTGGGGAGGAATTGGGATTTGTTGCTATTTTTAGAGGATTTTTTTTCCCCAGGTTGTGCCAGCCTGGCTCCCCCCCACTGGGTTGGTATTTTGGTGTCTAGTCCCACACACCCCTCCCCGCAGGGTTTTGGGGTCCCCCTAAATGGGAAGGAGCCCCCGTGTGACCCCCCCCGGGGTGGGTTCTGCCTCTGGGGGGGCCCTGCTCAGCCAGGGGAGGGATTTCCACCACCCCCTGGGGGTATTTCACCCCAAAACAGCCCTGGAGGGGGGGCATTGTTACAGGCCCATGAAGGTCAGTATCACCCCCGGGGGGTTACCTCGGCCCGGCAGGGGGGGCAGGTCACTCCTGGGGGGGTCTCGGTCCACTGGGGGAGTATATTATTTTCCTCGGGGGGGGGGGGTATTAAGCCCCCCCGACACATCCTGGCCCACCAGTCCCACTGGGGGGGGCCCACATTCCCCGCCTGCCTCCCACAGCTCCTCTGGCACTGCCAGCCCCCCCCCCCCAGCCACCATTAACCCTTCCAGGGTGGGGGCTTCCCTGCTAAATGCCCCCCCCCGCACCACACCTGGGGGTCCCAGGGGGCCAAACCCCCTCCGTCACCCCTCCTCGCCCCCCCCGCAACCTCCCTCTCACCCGGGGGGGTCTGGAGGGGGGTTCAGGCCCCCCCCACCAGGGCAGAGCAGGGTTAAGCCGGGCCCCCCCCTCTGTCGTCGTCGTCCCCCCCCCCACGCAGCCCTGGGGCCATAAAGGCAGCGCCGGGGGCCCGGGCCGGCACAGCCAGAGCAGAATGGCAGCAACCCCGTTCCCCGCAGCCTTCCTCCTCCTTCTCCTCCTCCTCCCCGCCACCACCGCCCCCCCACAACCGGGAGACACGGCTGAGACCCCCCCTGCGCCCCCCCCCCGGCCGGGGGGGCCACGCTGGGCGGCGGGGGGGCCGCGGTGCGGGCTGCGCAGCCTGGCGGTGCGGGTGCAGGAATTGGGGTTGGGGTACCCCTCCGAAGAAACCGTCCTCTTCCGTTACTGCGGGGGGGGCTGCCCCGCGCCCCCCACCAACCACGGGCTGGCCCTGGCCCGGCTGCGGCCGGGGGGGGGCCCGGGGGGGGCCGGACCCTGCTGTCGCCCCAGCCGGTATGAGGACGTCGCCTTCCTGGACGAGGGGCAACACTGGCACCAGCTGCGCCAGCTCTCGGCTGCCGCCTGCCGCTGCGTGGGGTGAGACACACACCCCCCCCCAAAGAATGCACCAGCCTGGTAGCAGGGGGTGAGGGGGGTGTCACTGTTTATTGGGGGGCTGCGGAGGGGACAGCTCAGTCTCTGTGCCCCCAATAAAAGCTGAGGAGTCGCCAACAGGCTCCGGAGTCGTGTCTGGGGGGAACGACAGAGGGGGGAGTCAGGGGGGGCTGTGTGCCGCGGGGGTCGGCGGGGGGGGGGTCAGGGCTCACCGTGGGGGGCGTTGCGGCAGATGAGGGCGAGCCGCCGGCCCCGCGGCACCCGGCATCCCCCGAAAAACGATTCTTCGTCCCGCAAGATCTCATGGGTGAAGTCATAGCGGGCAGCGCCCCTGGGGTGGGGGGGAGAGTGACCGAAAAGGGGGTGTCGGGGGGGGGGCTCCCCAAAATCCCAATCCTCCCCCCAAATCCCAATCCCCCCCCTCGCTCACCGGAGGACGTAGAGGGAGCCGGGCTCCAGCAGCAGCTCCAGCCACTGCCCCGGCGCCCGGCAGCTCACCAGGCGCATGACGCTGGGGGACAGCAGGGAGACCCCCGCGATGGTGCAGCCGCAGAACTGAGGGGGGGGGGGGGACAGGACGCACACACGAGTCAGGACCCCCCCCCGCGGGTAAGGGGGGGCAGTGGGGCTGGGGGAGGAGGTTACAGGGTGTGCGTCACCCCCCACCCCCAGCCCTGTCCTCACACGGGGTCTGTCCCCAGCCCCACGGGTGGGGGGGTCTGTCGTGTCCCGTGTCCCCCCCCCCGCCGCACCTTGACGCTGTCGACGTGGGGCCGCACGTGCCCGCGGGGGTGCAGGTCGAGGACGTGGACCAGCGGCAGCGGGGGGCGGCCCGGGGGGAAGGCGGCGGCCGCCACCCGCCCCAGCACCGCCCGGGCCGCCCCCCCCCAGCGGCCCCGCTCCGTCTCCCGGTACCCGCAGATCGCCTGGAGGGGGGGAGGGGAACACAAGAGACCTCTGACCTCTGACCTCAGCCCCCCGGGCCGTCCCGGTCCCCGTCCCCGCCCTCACCCCGTCCCAGTGATCGAACTGGTACGGCCGCCGGCCCAGCACCGGCTCCAGCTCCCGCAGCAGCTCCGCCGCCTCCCCCGGCTTCAGGAAATCCCGGCGCACCGACGCCAGGCCCCGCAACCGACGCTCCACCTCCGGGCTGGAGGCTCGGACCAGCCCCGGGTCCGCCTCCGCCCCCGGCCCGGTGCCGGGCCCGGTTCCGAGCGCGGCCCCATTCCCCGGCCGCCGCCGCCGCCGCCACAGGCCGCCCGCGCGGTGCATGCCGGGAGCCGGGCGGAGAGGGACGCGCCGTGACAACAGCGCCGCCCTGTGGCCGGGAGGACTGGCGCGGGGCACGCCGGGAAGAAGGTCGGCGCGCGGGGTATTGTGGGGCGGCGGCGGAATGGAGGGGTGGCGAGGATGGGGAGCGCCGGCCTCCAGAGCCCCCCCATGGAACCCCAGAGCCCCCAAGGAACCCCGCAGCCCCCCCATACAGCCCCATAGCCCCCCAGGGAACCCCAGAGCCCCCAAGGAACCCCGCAGCCCCCCCATACAGCCCCATAGCCCCCCAGGGAACCCCAGAGCCCCCAAGGAACCCCACAGCCCCCCCACAGAGCCCCAGGGAAGCCCAAAGCCCCTCCAGGGAGCCCCAAAGCCCCCCCCGGAGCTCCAGAGACCCCCCCAAGGAGCCCCAGGGAACCCCAAAGCCCCTCCAGGGAACCCCAGAGCCCCCCAGGGAACCCCTAAGTCCCCTCCATGGAGCCCCAGAGCAGCCCAGGGAACCCCAAAGTCCGTCCCCCCCCAGAGCCCCAGACACCCCCATACTCACCTGCAGCCCCCCCCCTCAGGGCTGGGGTTCAGGGCCGCCCCCTGGTCGTGGGGTGCCCCACGGCTGGGGGTCACCCGCGGGGTCGGGGGTGTCCCAGGGGTCGGGGGTGCTCAAGAAGTGCTGCCGCAGCAGGGACACCCGCTCCGCCTCGAACTGCTCCCACTGGGGGGGGGGGGAGGGGGTTTGGGGAGGAGCCCCCACCCCCAGGGGGTCCCCAGACCCATGGGGGGGGTCCCAACCCCATAGAGGGGGTCCCTGGGGGGCTGTATCCCAGGGATGCCCCATCCCTGTGGGGGGTGCCCCCTCCCAGGGAGGGTCTGGGGGGGTCCCCATGGTGGGGGGGGGTGCAGGGGGTCCCCACCTCTCGGGCCAGGCGCTCTGCGGCCTCGGTGAAGGTTCGGCGTTCGCGGGCGAGGGCTCCCTGCAGCCGCCGCAGCCGCCCCCACTCCTGCTCCAGCCCCGGGGTGGGGGGCCTGGGGGCCGCCAGCACCGCCGCCATCGCCTCCTGCACCACCGGCATCAGGGAGGGGGCGAGGGGGGGGCTGGGGACCCCACGGCGGGGCGGGGGAGTCCCTGAGTCGCCCCTCCAACCCCGTTACCTGCAGGCAGCGGTGCTGCAGGGCGATCACCTCCCTCCCGGCTGCCGCCTCCTCCCGCAGCCGCTGCAGCTCCTGCTCCAGGTCGGGGTCCCGTCGGGGGGCCGGCGGGTGCTGGGGGGGGTCGGGGGGGGGCTCGGACCCCCGATGGGCTCCCTGCTGCCTGTGGGAGAGGGGTGATGGGGACCCACGGCGTCCTCTGACCCACGGTGTCCCCCCCAGACCCACAGTGATGGCAGACCCTCAGCGACCCCCCAAAACAGTGTGTGTGTCCCCAGACTCACAGCATCCCCAAATTCACAGTTCCCAGCCCCACAGTGACCCCAGACCCATAAGGCCTCCCCAGACCCTCAGTGTCCCCCCAAAACAATAGCGTGTCCCTCCCCAGACCCACAGCGTCCCCAAATTCACACTGTTCCCAGCCCCACGGTGACCCCAGACCCACAAGACCCCCCAGACTCACAGCATACCCTGTCCCACAGCCCACCCAGACCCCCAGTCCCCCCCCATCCCCACCTCTGGGCCGTCCTGGGGGCTCTGCCGGCCGCCCTCACCCCCCGCCGGGGCACCGCGCTCGGCAGCTCCGTGGCTGCGGGATGAGGGGGGTCAGGGTGGGTTTGGGGAGGGGGGGTGCAGACTTGGTGTGGGGGGACCGGGGGGTTTGGGAGGTCCTGGAAGGGTTGAAGGGGTCCTGGGGGGGAAGCTGGGGGTGCTCAGAGGGGTTCAGGGGCTTCAGGAGGGGCTGGGGGGGGGTGTCCTGGGCAGGTTTTGGGGTTCTGGGGGGGTTCAGAGGGGTTCCAAGGGGGCACAGGGAATCCTGAGAGGGTTTGAGGTTTTGAGGGGGTTCAGGGGAACCCCAGGAGGATTTAGGGGGTCTCAGGGAGGTTCAGAGGGCCCCAGAGGTCCCTGGGGAAGGTTTGGGGGTCCTGAGGAGCTTCAGGAGATCTCGGGGAGGGGGGGGCTGTGGGTCCCACAGGAGTTCAGGGGACCCCCGGGGAGGGTTTAGGGGTTCTGGGAAGGTTCAGAGGGTCCCAGGGGAGGTTTTGGGGGTCCCAAGGAGGTTCAGGGGTCCCTGGGGAGGTTCAGGGGTCCCTAGAGGATCCTGGAGGGGGTTCAATGATCCCTGGAGAGAGTTTGGGGGTCCCGGGAGTTTTCAGGGGTCCCGGGGGGGGTGTCCCACTCACCGGGACGCCGGGGTCTCCTCTGAGCCGTGCCCTCCCTGGGCTCCTGGCGTGGCTGTGCCGTGGGGCAGTGCCGGGCGCTGCCATGCCAGGACCCCTGGGAATGGGTGGAGATGGTGGTGTGTGAGCTGCGGGGGGAATCCTGGACCCCCGACCCTGTCCGTCCCCCCCAGGACCCACCTGCGCCCGCTCGGCCGCCAGCAGCGCCCAGAGGCACCGGTTGTGCTCCCGCAGCCGCTCGGCCTCGTCCCGCGCCGCCGCCATGGCCCGGGCACAGGCGGCCACGCGACCCTGCGGCCCCCCCGGCACCGTCAGGGACACCCCCCCGGGAGGGGGACACCACCACCACCCTCCCACGGGGACAGGGACCCCCTGAGGGGGACAGGGATCCCCTAGATGACGTGGGACCCCCCCCCCAGGTGACGTGGGAGGCCATTGAGAGACACGGGGACCCCCCCCGAGGGACATGGGGCTCCTTCTGGGATGTGAGGACCCCCCCAAGGGGCACGGCCCCCCCCCTCAGGAACACAGGGACCCTCAGGGGACACGGAAACCCCTCCAGGGACCTGGGGGGACCCCAGATGACATAGTAACCCCTTGAGGGACACAGGGACACCCCTGGGGGACATCAGCCCCCCCCCAGGGACACCCCCCCATGTGTCATGGGGACACTCTGAGGGATGTGGGCCCCCCCCCAGATGACACAGGGACCCTCCCAGGTGCCATGGGATCCCCTCCAAGGATACGGGGACCCCTCTGGGGACACAGGGACCCCCCCCCAGGGACAACCCGCCCCCCTTCCCCCCCCGCTGACCTGGAGGGGCCCGAGGCGCTGGCGCAGCCCCCGCAGCTCCTGCTCCCGCCGGGCCCCCCCCGCCACCGCCTCTCGGTAGAGGCGCAGGAGCCCCCCCAGCGCCTGCGGGCCCCCTCCGGGGGGCAGCCCCAGCGCCGCCAGCTCCTGGGGGGGGGGGAACACGTCTGGCACCCCTCCCTTCCCCGGAGGACCCCCCAAGGCCCCTCGTCCCCATCTGCTCCCCCCTCCCTGGGGACCTCACCCTCCCCTCCTCGACCTCAGGGCCCCCCCCCAGCCCCATAACCCCATCTTGCACCCCAAAGAACCCCCCCGAGCCCATAACCCCCCTCAATCCTCCCCCGCGTACCCCACAAGCCCCCATCCTGCCACCCCCAGCTCCCAACCCCCCCAATCCTGCCCCCCCCCCAGCCTCTTGCCTGCTCCAGGGTGGCCGGGCAGGCCCCCCCAGGCTCGTCACCGCTGGGGTCCCCCGGGGAGGTGCCGGGGGGGTCCGCTTGGTCGCCCCCCGCCCCCGGGGACAGACAGAGCCCGGCCGCCGCCTCCGCCAGCAGGATCTCGGGGGCTGGGGGGGGGGGGGGGGGAGAACCCAGGCGGTCAGGACCCCCGGCTGGGCCCCCCCGCGCCCCAACTCCCCCCCCCTTCACGTTACACACCCCCCCCCGTTACCTGGGGAGGGGGCTCGGCCTGGGCTGTCCATGGTCCCCGCAGGCGGGACCTGGGGGGGGGGGGACACGACACACGGAAGCTCAGCTGCCCCCCGGCCCCCCAACCTGCCCCACGGGACCCCCCCAGACCCCTCTGCGCCCCCCCCCCCGAGGGCACCGCTGCCCCGAAACCTGCCCCAGGCGCCCCCCCAATCCACCCCCCAGCCCCCCAAGGGGCCTCTGTTCCCCCCCCGAGGGCACTGCTGCCCCCCAACCCACCCCCTAAGGCCCCTGTGTGCCCCCCCCCCCAGCCCCCAAACCCGCCCCCGCCCCACCGCTCCGGGCCCGGCCAAGCTCCGCCCCCTCCCCACAGGCGCGCCGCTTAAATAGCCCGCCTGACCCCGCCCCCCGCCTCCCATTGGACGACGGCGGCGACCAATGAGCGCCGGGCGCGGGGCACGCCGGGAGATGTCGTTCCTCGGGGGGGGTGGTAGCCCGCGGGGCACGCTGGGGGGGCAGTTTTGGGGCACATGGCGGGGGGGGGGATAGGCGCCTGGGGGGGCACAGGGCCAGGCTTGGTGGGGGGGGTGTCACCCCACAAGTGTGGGGCAGACGTAGAGCTGGGGGAGGGGATACAGCTCCAGGGGGATACATGGCAGTGGAGAGTACATGGGTACATGGCTCCACCTGGGGGGGGGGGAGCTGGTGCCCCCCCCCAATCCCTCTGTAGGACCCCGACCCCCCCAAAATCCCTCCCTGCCGCCCCCCCAGCCCCCCAGCGCTCAGTCGGGGTCCACAGCCCTTTAATTCCTGCCGGGGGTACAGCGAAGTTGGGGGGGGTGGCTGAGGGGGGCACACAGCCCTCCCCCCAACCCCCCCGCACCCCTCGGCAGGGGGAGGGGGCGTCTCAGGATCCCGGGGGGGCGTTGGGGGGCGCAGGGGGGGCAGGGGGAGGCTCCTTCTGCACCAGCCGGGGTTCGTCCTCGCCGCGGGGGGGGGGATGCACCAGCACCCGGTCAAGCAGCCCGAAGTCCTGCGCCTCCACGGGGCTGAGGTAACGGTCCCGCTCCATCGCCGCCTCTGGGGCAGGGGGGGGACACAGGGGGGGATCAGGGAGGGGTTTAGGGGGGTCCTGGGGGGGTGTTGGCGGAAGCGGGGGGTCTCACCGATGACGGCGAGGGGCTGCCCGGTGTGCTTGGCGTAGAGCCCATTGATTTGGCGTTTGAGCTGCAGGATCTCCTCCGCCTGGATGGCGATGTCGGTGGCCTGGCCCTGGGGTGGGGAGGGGGGACGGCGGGGGGCATGTGGGAAGCGTGGGGGCAGGGTGAAGTGACCCAGACCCCCCCCGCTACCAAAATTTGGCACCCCCCCCCCTCCCACACACAGAGCCTCCCCTCCTCGCCCCAGCAGGGCTCCCAGCCCCACCGCCATGGGTCTCTCATGTGTCCCCCCACCACATATCCGTGTCCCCCCACTCCACTATCGTACCCGTGCCCCCCCCGAGGGCTGGTGCACCATGATGCGGGCGTTGGGCAGGGCGTGGCGCTGGCCGGGGGCTCCGGCGGCTAGCAGGAGGGAGCCCATGCTGGCCGCCTGCCCCACGCACCACGTACACACCGGGTTGAGGACGTACTGCATCGTGTCGTAGATGGCCAAACCCGAGGTCACCGCCCCGCCTGCAGGAAATACACGATAAAACACAGTGCCCCCGCCCCCCCAAATTAAAAAACACCTTTGCACCGGCGTGGTGAGCCCCCCACAAACCCCCCAACGACCTCCCCCCCCCCTAGCCTCACCCGGGCTGTTGATGTACATGTGGATGGGTTTTTTGTTGCTCTCGGACTGGAGGAAGAGGAGCTGCGCGATCACCAGGCTGGCCAGGCTGTCGTCGATCTAGGGGGGGAGAGAAAAAAGAGGGGGGGTAAGGGGGGGTGGAGGACAAGGTTTGGGGTTCCCCCCCCGGGTACGTACCGGCCCCATGACGCAGATGATGCGCTCGCGCAGCAGGCGGGAGTAGATGTCGTAGGCTCGCTCCCCCCGGCCCTGCGGGGAGCGGGGGGTCAGGGGGGGCCGTGGGGGGGACGGACACGACATACTGAGGGGGGGGGAGTGGGGGGGTCCGTGTCCCCCCCCCGGCTCACCGTCTGCTCCACCACGATGGGGATGAGGGGGGGGGCGCGGGCGGGCGCTGTCCCGTGGAGGCTGCGGCGGGCGGCCGCCCCCCAGGCCAGGCGTAGGGTGTGCTGCAGAGGGACGAGGGGGGGGGTCAGGGCCGACCCAGGCCGAACCGGGACCCCCCCTCCAGGACCCCACGGGCACCCCTCCACCATCCCACCCACCCCCCAGGCCCTGCAGCCCCCCCATTACCGCGAACCCCCCCCCGGTACCGACCCCCGGCCCCTCACCGCCACCCCGGGCCCCATGGCGCCCCGGAAGCGCTTTGCGCCCCGGAAACGCTCAGGGCGTGACACACGTGACCTCCCCGAGACACACACCCCCCGGCTCTGCTCCCGCCTCCTCCTCCTCGGGCCCCGCCCCTCTCACTCGGCCCCGCCCCTCCTCGTCGGCTCCGCCTCGTCGTCGGGCCCCGCCCCGTCACGTGACGCTCGGGACTTCATTTCCCATCGTGCCCCGCGGTCCGGCCGCCATGACACTGCGCCAGGTACCCCCGGGCCTGCGGCCCCGTTATGGGCCCTGTAGACACGTCACAGACACGTTATAGAGTCATTATAGCCCATTTATAACCCCGTCACGGCCCCGGGAGCTGGGTCTAGGAGCACCTACAGGCCCATGCTGGGCCTTGGGGCCGTGAGGGGCCCACAGTGGGCCCACGGCTGGGCTGTGAGGGATCTGTGGGGGATCGCTGTTGGACCCTTGTAGGATGGACACAGGCCCCAGAGAGGGTCCCTGCCAGATCCATGACAGACCCATGTCAGTCATGTGGGTCCGTGTCAGAGCCGTGTGGGTCAGTTCCAGGGTTGTGTGGGTCACCATGGGTCACTCTGGGTCCATGTCAGGGCCGTGTGGGTCACCGTGGGTTGGTACCGGGGCCCTGTGGGTTGGTCTGAGTCTGTGTCAGAGCTGTGTGGGTCACCGTGGGTCGGTGCCAGGCCCATGTGGGTCACTCTGGGTCCATGTCAGAGATGTGTGGGTCATTGTGGGCTGGTTCCATGGCCGTTGGATCACTGTGGGTTGCTCTGGGTCCATGTCACAGCCGTGTGGGTCACCATGGGTCAGTTCCAGGGCTGTGTGGGTCTCTGTGGGTTGCTCTGGGTCCGTGTCAGAGCTGTGCAGTTCACCGTGGTTCAGTACTGGGGCCGTGTGGGTCGCTGCGGGTTGCTCTGGGTCCATGTCAGAGCTGTGCAGTTCACCGTGGTTCAGTACTGGAGCCGTGTGGGTCGCTGTGGGTTGCTCTGGGTCCATGTCAGAGCTGTGCAGGTTGCCGTGGTTCAGTACTGGGGCCGTGTGGGTCGCTGTGGGTTGCTCTGGGTCTGTGTCAGAGCTGTGCAGGTCACCGTGGTTCAGTACTGGAGCCGTGTGGGTCGCTGTGGGTTGCTCTGGGTCCGTGTCAGAGCTGTGCAGGTCGCTGTGGGTCAGTACTGGGGCCATGTGGGTCGCCGTGGGCCCGGCCCAGCCCAGCACCTCCTCGGGGGTGGGCAGGAAATGGCGCTCGTAGCCCAACCCCACCGGGGGGACCAGTGGCTCTGTGGCCGTGGCCGTCCCTCTGTCTGTGTCCATCGCTCTGTCCAGCTCTGTGTCCGCATCCGGCCGTGGGTCCATGTCCATCCCCTCTGGGCTCAGCTCCACCAGTGTCACCGGCAGCTCCTCAGGGGGAGGACAGGGTGGCCCCCCCAGCTCGGGGGGGTCCTGGGGCAGGGGGGATGGGGGGTCAGCAGGGACCCACCCATGCTCCCCCCTCCCCCCGGGGGACCCTGATGTCAGGCTGACCTGGGTACGGGCGGCGTGGCTGTGCCGGGGGTCGGGGACGGGCAGCACCCGGTGGCACCTGGGGGAGCGGGGGGGGCAGGGGTGACTCCTCAGGGGTCTACTGACCCCCCAGCACCGCTAATTACCCTCATGTCCTTAATGATGCCCTGTCACCATTAATTATTCCCTATTAATCACCCCCATTCCCACTGACCACCCCCCCACACTTATTACCCCCTTATCAGTGCTAATTACCCCCACTAGCATTACTTTCCTTCATTAGCATTAATTAATCCCTCACTAATTACCCCTCGGCCTCTTGTGCTCCCTACCAGCCTTATTTACGCCATCAGTGTTAATTACCCCAATCCCCTGTTAGTGCCAACTACCCCCAGTGGGGTTTACTGCCCCGCAGCAACACTAATTACCCCCGCTGGCATTAACTATGGCCCCGTTAGGCTTAATTACATCTCGATTAGCACTAATTACCCCTTAGGCATAATTATCATTAGCGTTTGTTACCCCACTGGCATTAATTACCAGGTGTTAAGCGCCCCGCTGGTGTTAGTGCCCCCCCCCCCCCCGTCCCCACTCATTCCCCCCCATGAGCACAAGTACCTCCCCAGCTGCCCCTCATTACCCCATTAATTACCCCCCGCTCATTAGCGCTCACCAGGGGCGCAGGCCCTGGACCAGGAGGGCGGCAGCAGCGATGGCCACGGCTCCACACAGGACGGGGATCAGGGGGGGCTGGGTGGGGGGCACTGGGGGGCGGGGGCAGCTGGGAGACTGGCTGCTGCCCACTGGACCCCTCAGAGCCCCCCAAATCCCCCCCAGACCCCCCAAGCCCTCCAAATCCTCCCTGGACCCCTCAGAGCCCCCCAAGTCCCCCCAGGAACCCCTTAGAGTCCCCCAAATCCCCCCCAAACCTCCCAAGTTCTCCAAATCCCCCCCTGGACCCCCCCAAATCCCCCCAGACCCTCCCGAGCCCCCCAAATCCCCTCAGAGCCCCCCAAATCCCCCCAGGACCCACTTAGAGCCCCCCAGAGCCCCCCCCCGGTGTGGGGCTCCGCTTCCCTGACACCCAGCCCCACTGTGGGCTCTGGCCCCAGCCCCCCCCAGCCCTGAATGGGGACCCCCCCACAGCCCCTCATCACCCCCCACTGCCCCCAATCTCCCCCCATCTCCCCCCCACCTCCAGCCCCCTATAGCCCCCCCATGGCCCCCCCAGTCTCACCCCCCAGGTGGGTGACGGCCTCCGTGGCCTGGGCGGCCCCCGACCCCTCCGGGTAGAGGCTGTGAACCCGCACCCGGTACCGGGCCCCGGTGCGCAGCGGCCCTGGGGGGGGGACCCAGGTGTCCGGGGGGACCCAGGCGTCTGGGCCCCCCAGCGATGCCCCCATAATGGACCCAGGCGTCCAGACCCCCTGGTGAACCCCCATAGCGCACCCAAGCATCCAGGCCCCCCAGTGACACCCCCCCCCCCATAGTGGACTCAGGCATCTAGGCCCCCCAATGACCCCCCCCATAATGGACCCAGGCATCTGGGCCCCCCGGTGACCCCCCCATAGCGCACCCAAGCATCCAGGCCCCCCAGTGACCCCCTCCCAAAGCAGACCCAGGCATCCGGGCCACCCCAGTGACCCCCCCATAGCAGACCCAGGTGTCTGGACCTCCCACTGACCCCCCCATAGTGACCCCACTGTCCCCCCCTGTCCCCCCTCTCACCTGGCAGGAGGGTGCTGTGGGCCCCGGGGGGGCAACGGAGCCAGTCGAGGCCCCCCTCCGCCCCCACCTCAGCCCATTCCACCAGGTACTGGGGGGCCGCGGGGGGGCCCCCTGGCTCCCACCACACCCCCAGTCCCGGTCCCGGCACCGGCTTCACCCGGACCCCCCGGGGGGGCGGCAGGTCTGGAGGGGGGGGACACACAGGGGTGGTGGGGTCAAGGAGGGTCCCCGCACCAGTGCCCCGGGTGGGGGGGGGGGCGAAGGGCCCTTGGGGGGTAGCGGGGGGGTCCCCACCGGTGCGGTCAAGGCGGAGGCGGGCGGGGGCCGAGGGTCCGGGGGGGCCCCGGGCAGTGACGGCGACGCTGACGGTGTCGGGGGGAAGGGGGCAGCGGCAGCAGGGGGGGTGCAGGCGACGGGGGGGGCCCCGGTCCCGCTCCACCATCACCGTGTACTCCCGGCCCCCCCCGGCCGAGGGGTCCTGCGGAGGAGCCGGGTTGGGGGGGGCACGCTCAGTCCGGACCCCTTGGGGCTGCGGGGACCCGGGCGTCCAGGCCCCACATCCCGGGGGGGGGGGGCCAGGGACCCCCAGCCCCCCCTCCCCCAAGCCAGACCCACCTTCCAGAGCAGGATCAGGCCCCGCTGCCCCCCCCCCGACTCCTCCTCTTGGCGCCAAACGTCCAACGGCTCCTGCAGCCCTGGGGGGGGGACAGGGCTTAGCTGGGTCCCCCCACCCCACAGGACCCAGGAATTGCCCCCCCCCAACATGGACCCAGGGGTCTGGCCCCCCCCAACCCCCCAGGGACCCAGGCATCCGGGCCCCCCCCATCTTGCGGGGACCCAGGCATCTGGGCCCCCCCACCCCATATAGGACCCAGGGTGACCCACCGTGGGGGGGCAGGGTGAAGGCCTGGGGGGTGCTCCAGTCGCTCCAGAGACCCCCCTCCCCTGCGCAGCGCCCCTGCACCTCGTGGGCCCCCCCCGGCTCCAGCGCCCCGGCCTCGAACTCGAACCCCTCGGGCTCCAGGTCGGCTTCAGGCACCTGGGTGGGGGGGGGGGGCAGTTTGTCGGGGGGGGACACACGGGGGACACCCCGGAGTCCTGGCCCCCGCAGAAGAGGGGTTGGATGGGACCCCCCCTGCACCCAGCCCATCCCCCCCCCCAGCACTCACCAGTGTCCAAGTGGGGTGGCCGTGGGGACGGTAGCGCAGGGCGCAGCGGGGGGGGGCGGGCCCCCCCTCCCAGCCCGGGGGTCGCATCCAGCGCACCGAGGGGGGGGGCGAGGGGTTCACCTGCAGCTGGGGGGGCAGCGGCTTCACTGGGTGGGGGGGGTGCACAGCCTTAGACACCCCATGGGGGACCCGAGTGCCCGGGACCCCCCCCCCCCAACCCCAGAGGACCCAGGCTTCCAGATCCCCCCCCAGGAAGGATCCAGGCATCTGGGCCCCCCCATAACTGAGCGACTCAGGTGTCTGGGCCCCCCCCCACCAGGAAGAACCCAGACCTCCGTGCTGGGGGGGGCATTGGGGGGTACCTATGTGGTCGAGGGAGAGGTTGAGGGGGGCCGTCACCCGCTGCCCCCCCGGCCCCTGCACCCACACGGCGTAGACGTCCCCCGCCGTCAGCGCCGCCCGTGGCACCAGCACCCACCGCTGCCCCCCCTGCGCTCGCGCCGTCCTCGCGCCCGCCGACACGTGCCTGCGGTGCGGGGGGGGGGACGGACGTGGGTGTCAGGGTGGGGACCCTCGTGGTCACGTCCCCCCCCCTGTCAACCCCAGCACTCACATCTTGAGGCTCTGGTAGCGCAGGACGAGGGGGTCGGGGGGGGGCTGGGGGCCCCCCCAGCTGCAGTTCATGCCCCCCCGGGGGCTCAGGCGGAAGCAGCGCAGCTCAGGGGTGCCTGGGGGGGGTACGGGGGGGGGGAAGGGGTCTGGAGGGGGGACCCGGGTGTCTGGGCCCCACACCCCCTCCCTGCAGGGGGACAGGTGTCCTGCCCCCCCCAAGGGACCTGGGTGTCCTACACCCCCCCCCCAAAAAGGGACCCAGGTGTCCTGCCCCCCCCCCAAAAAGGGACCCGGATGTCCTGCCCCCCCAAAAAAGGACCCGGGTGTCCTGCCCCCCCGCCCAAGACACCTGGGTGTTCCACCACCCCCCAAAGGACCTGGGTGTCCTGCCCCCCCAAAAGGATCCAGGCGTCCTAGCCCCCCCCCAAAGAGCCCAGGTGTTCTGCCCTCCCCCCGAAAGGGACCCAGGCATCCTGGCCCCCCCCTGCGAAAGGGACCCGGGTGTCCTGCCCCCCCCAAAGGACCCAGGTGTCCTGCCACCCCCCCCCCAAGGACCCTGTTGTCCTCTCCCATGCCCAGAAGGACCCAGCCATCCAGCCCCTCCCCCGCCCACCCCGGGGACCCCTCTGACCCTCCGGGGGGGGCGCAGGGTCCCACCTCCCCGCACAGAGCCTGCAGCCATCACCACCAGCAGCAGCAGCCGGAGCCCCCTGGCCCCCCCCATGGCCTCCACCGCCTGCAGCTCCCCACGGCCTGGGGGGGGGGGAACCACAGCCATGGAACACCCTCCCCCAAAAAAAAGAGACACCCCCCCACACCCCACCGTGGGGCACAGAGTGGGGGGTGGGGAGGCCGGGGGGGGGCCCTACCTGCCGCTCGCTGCCAGGGAGGAAATGACTCCCCACGCGTCCGGGCACACCAACCCCCCCCCCCAAAAAAACCGCAGGGGCTGGGAGGGGACCCAGCACCCGCCCATGACACCCTCCGCGGGGACACACACACACACACACACACACACATACGACACCCATTGCCCCCCCCCGCCCCGGTCGCACCCCACCCGCCGTGGGGCTGAGCGTCCTGGGGGGCCGGGATAAGGGATGTTCGGGTGGGGTGTGCCACCCCCCGCGATAAGGACCAGGATAAGGGACGGGGGGGTCCACCCCACGGCGACACGCCAGATAAGGTCATGGCTGGGGGGGGTGGCTCTGTGCCCCCCCCAGCCCCATGGCGGGTCGTGGGGTCACAGGGCGGGGGGGGCCGGCTCCGGCTGCCCCACACGGCTGCGCTATGGGGCTGGGCCCCCCCTTGCGCTGCCCCATAACTAGCCCCATGCCCCCCCCCCCCGGTGTCCGTGTCCCCCCCCGCCGCCACCACCGCGGGCCGTGGCAGGTCGGGGCGGCCATGGTGCCCGTAGGCCCCGTCGCCGCGGTGACCGCGGGCCTTCCCGGGCCGGCCTCCCCCCGCCACACCGGGGCCTCGCTCTTCTCCCGGCGCCGTGAGGTCACCGGGCGGCGCTGACGTCACCGGTGGGGGGGTGAGGGGGGGGAGAACCTAGGAAAATCAGCCTCGCGCTGACGTCACGCGGGCGTGACGTCGGCGGCGGGACTACATTTCCCGGCAGCGCTCCCCCCAACCGCGGGCGGCCGCTTGCGCGCAGGCGCGGCCGCCGCGCCCGCCCCTCCCGCCGATTGGCAGGCACGTCGCCCAACCGGGCGCCGCCAGCTCCCCGCGCGGCCCCTCCCTCCCCGCCCCCCTCAGGAAGCGCCGACGGACGCGCCGGCCGGCCAATGGGGCGGCGGCGGGGAGGGGCGGGCGAGGAGCGACGCGGCCCTCGGCCAACCGGCGGGCGGCGGCGGCGGGCGGGGGCCAATGGGCGCGGGGGGCGGGGCGCGGCGCGGGCGGCCCCGCCCGCCGCCGAGGCGGGTAGCAACAGTTGCCCCGGTGAGGGAACACGGAGGGCGCCATAGCCACGGTCGCCGTGGCGACCGCGCACCGGCCCCGGCCCGGCCCCGCCGCCCGCGCCCGCCGCCCCCGCCGCCCCCCCGCCGCCGCCGCCGCCCCCGGGCCGGGCCGGGACGAGGCCCCGCGGGGCCCCGGCGGCGGCCCCGGGCAGGTGGGTCCGCGCGGCGCCGCGCAAGATGGCGGCGGCGGCGGGGGCGGGGGGGGGGGGCCACCGGTGCGGGGGGGGCGGCGGCGGCGGCGGCGGGGCTGGGGCGGGGGGCGGGGGGGGGGGCGGGCCGGGCCCGACGGCGGCGGCGGCGGCGGCCCCGGGATGGAGCCGGGCCCGGGCCGCGGGGGGCGGGGCCTGCCGCGCGCCCCGGCGATTGGTGGGCGGGCGGGCCAATGGGGGGAGGCGGGGCGGCGGGGGGAGCCAATGGCGGCGCGCGGCGGGGGCGGGGCGCGGCGGCAGCCCGGCGGTGATGTCACGCGGTGATGTCATGGCGCGGGGTGGGGGAGGGGGGGCGGGCGGCGCGGGGTGATGCCACTGCCGGGGCGGCCTTGCGCGCTCGCTGACGTCGCGCGTCGCCTGGCAACGGTCCGCGCGGGGTTGGGGGGCGGGGCGGGGCGGCGTGATGTCAGGCGGTGAGGCGGCGCCCCCTGGGGACGGTGCCCCGCCGTGACGTCACGCTGCGACGTCACGCCGGAGGAAGGGGGGGCGTCACTCACGGGCAGAGGTGACGTCACCCTCCGGCCCTCACCGGGCCGACACCCTGCCGCGAGGTCGCACCGTGCTCTCGCGCCGCGAGGTCGCGCTGTGATGTCATCCCGGGGGGGAGGCTCGGCTGGCGGCGGGCGGCAGGCCGCTGACATCACCAGCCGGCTCTGATGTCACCGCGGCCCTGCCCTTCCCCCCCCCGCCGGCCTGCGCGGTCAGCGCCCACCCCGTCCCCCGTGACGTCACTGTGACGCCGCTCTGCGGCACCGCACTGGGACGCCACGCCCTGACGTCACTCTGTGGCGTCACACAGTGGCGCGGTGCCGCCCTTGCCCCGCTTCCTCCTCCGCTCCTCCGCTGATTTTTCTTTCTTCCCCATTTTTGCCCCCTCCCCCCCCACTCCAGGCCCCCCCGTCGCCATGGCAACGCAGACCTACGTCACGGAGCTGACGGCGGCGACGACGCAGCAGCAGCAGCCGCCGCCGCCGGCCCCGCCCCCCGCCGCCCCCACCCCTTTCGGGGCGGAGCTGCCGGGTGGCCCCGCCCCCCCCGCGGCCCCCCCGCCGCCCGCCGCCCCCCCTGCGCCCCCCCCCCAGCAGTACATCGTCGTCACCGTGTCGGGTGAGTCCCCCGGAATGGGGGGGGGGGGTCGCACCCCATCCCCGGCTCGAGGAGGTGGGGGGGTTGCAGCGGCTCTGACCCTTTTTTTGCCCTTTTTCTCCCCAAACGCAGAGGGCGCGCTGCGGCCCAGCGAGGCGGTGTCCGAGGGCAGCCCCGCCCCCCCCGCGCCCCCCCCGGCCGGGCCCAGCCCGGGGGTGCAGCCGGTCCCGGGCACCCAGGTGGGACCCCCGGCGGGGGGGAGAGGGTGGGAATGGGGAGGGTAGCGTGGGCGGGGGGACCCCTCCCCACCTCGTGCCCCCCCCCCGCAGACCACCGGTGTCCCGCTGCCACAGGTGGGACCACCCCAGTCCCCCCATCTCCACCCCCCCAAAGATCCCGCTGGGGGGCGTGTGTGACACCCCAGTGACCACCAAAATGAGGGGGGGGTCCACGGCCATCTTTCTGTGTCCCCCCTGTCTGCCTGTGTCCTCCCCCCTCGCTGCACATCCCACCCCAGGTGTTTCAGGGCGGGGGGGGGCGTCCCCGTGCCCCCCCCAACCCCCCCCCTCATTTCTGCCCCCCCCCAGCGCTCCCCGGCACCGAGCAGCACCACGGCCCCCAAACCCGGCCCCCCCCAGCCGCTGCCGGGACCCCAGGAGGTGAGCAGGAGTGATCGGAGTGGGGGGTGGGTTTGGGGGGGGTGCAGCACCCTGACGCCCCCCCCCCCCCGTGTTCTTCCCCAGGTGCAGCAGCTGCCGCCGGTGCCAGTGCAGCACGTCTACCCCGCGCCGGTGCCGTACGTGGAGGGTGGCGACGGCACCTACCCCCCCGGCACCATGTGAGTGTGTGTCCCCCCCGCGCCTGCACCCCCTTCTGTTTTCTTTTGGGGAGGTGGGAAGACCCCCACCACCTCACTCACCCCCCCCCCCTCTTTTCTCCTCGCCCCCCCGCAGCCGCTCGGGGTCGTACCCCTACGCCGAAACGCCACTCTATGGCCAAAACGCCGGTACCGGCTACTACGAAGCATCGGGGGGGGCCCCGGTCCAGCCCAGCCCGCCCCCCCCCAGCTCGCAGGCGGCCGCCGGCAGCGCCCCCGTCCCCATGTATGTCTCGGGGGGGCAAATTCTGAGCAGCCCCCCCCCCGGCACCGCCACCCCCGCCACCCCCGCCACCCCTGGCACCGCCGCCGGCACCTACGTCATCCAGGGGGGTTACATGCTGGGGGGCTCCGGCCAGTCGTACTCCCACACCACCCGCGCCTCCCCCGCCACGGTGAGACCCCCGGGCTGGGGCACAAAACTGGGGGGAGGGAAGCTCCTCCTCCCCTGAGGGGATTTGGGGGAGAAAAACGGGAGGTTTGGGGAAAATGGGGCTGGAATTGGGGAGGGGTGTCACTGCCAGCGGGGTGTTTTGGGGAGAAACTGAGGGGATTGGGGGGGGGGGCGGGATTTGGAGGGGGGGATGGACCCCGGGGTCGGGGGGGGAGTCCCGGCGGGCGGGTGGGGGGCACCCCTGCCTGAAGGGTTTGGGGAGAAAACCCCAGATTTGGGGGAAATGGCCCCACGGTGGGGGGTGAGCACTGCCCTGGTGGGGGGCCGGTGACACCACGTCCAGTGTTTGGGGGAGAAAATGAAAAATTTGGGGCGAAATGGCCTCCGGGGAGGGCGCCCCCCCCATCCTCCCCCCTCCTGCTCCCCTTCCTCTCCCCTCCCAATACCCGGTGGCAAACCACCAGGACGGAGAGCGACGCCGCGGGAGCGTTTCGGGGGGGGTAAATGGAATATTTTGGGGGGTGCGGGGGAGTACGTGTGCACATGGGGGGGTGACAGCGTGTGCCCCCCCCCGCTTCCCCGTGCCCCCCCCTCGCCAGGTGCAGTGGCTGCTGGACAACTACGAGACGGCGGAGGGGGTGAGCCTGCCCCGCAGCACCCTGTACTGCCATTACCTGCTCCACTGCCAGCAGCAGAAGCTGGAGCCCGTCAACGCCGCCTCCTTCGGCAAACTCATCCGCTCCGTCTTCATGGGCCTGCGCACCCGACGCCTCGGCACCAGGTACCGCCCGCCACCGCGACGACCCCCCCCGGGACCCTCCCCGGACCCCCCCCGCTAACCTCCTTTCCCCCCCCTGCCCAGGGGTAACTCCAAGTACCATTACTACGGGCTGCGCATCAAGGCCAGCTCGCCGCTGCTGCGGCTGATGGAGGACCAGCAGCACCTCGCCATGCGGCAGCAGCCCTTCGCCCAGAAGCAGAGGTAAAAGCCCCAGCCCTGCGCCCTCCCCCCAAACACCCCCCCCCGCGATCCCCCCCTCTACTTCTCCATTCTCCCGCCGCAGGCTGAAGCCCATCCAGAAGATGGAGGGGATGACCAACGGGGTGGCCGTGGGGCAGCAGCCGCCGGCCGGGCTCTCCGACATCAGCACCCAGGTCCAGCAGTACCAACAATTCCTGGGTGAGGACCCCCCCCCACACACACCTCCTTCCTCTCTCCCTGTGGCCCCCCCCCCCGGTGCTGTAACCGCGTGTGTGTCCCCCCGCTGCCCCGCAGACGCCTCCCGCACCCTGGCCGAGTTCCCCGAGATCGATCTCCAGGGGAAGCCGCTGCCCGAGGGCGCCTGCGCCGAGGACGTCAAAGTTTTCCAGCTGCTCTACCGCGAGCACTGCGAGGTGGGGGGCGTCCCCCGCCCCTTCCCCCAAATTCCCCTTCCCCCTTCCTGGCCTCGGGGGAACCCCCTGACACCCTCCATTGCCCCCCCTACACCCCCCCCACCCCCCCCCACCCCTCCCCAGGCCATCGTGGACGTGATGATAAACCTCCAGTTCACGCTGGTGGAGACGCTGTGGAAAACCTTCTGGAGGTGCAGCCTGAGCCAACCCAGCGAGGCCGCCCCCGTCGCAGTGTGAGTGGGGAGGTGGCGGAGGGGGGGCAACACGCCGCGGTGGTGGGCTTTCCCCCCCCCCCTCCACCCCAGCCTTTCCCCGTCCCCGGTGATGCTGGCGGTTGTCCCCGTAGCCACGACGAGGCGGAGAAGCGCCTGCCCAAGAGCCGCCTGGTCGTCCTCTCCAAATACGAGCCCGTCCTCAGGTGGGCCAAGGACTGCGACCACGCGCTCTACCAGGGGCTGGTGGAGATCCTCATCCCCGACGTCCTCCGGCCCATCCCCAGTGAGTCCCCCGTGCCCCCCCGCGTCCCCCCTCCGGACCCTCACACTCCCCCCTGCCTCACCCTCCCCAACCCTTCTTCCTCCCCCAGGTGCCTTGACGCAAGCGATCCGAAATTTCGCCAAGAGTTTGGAGAGCTGGCTAACGAACGCCATGATGAACATCCCCGAGGAGATGGTCCGCGTGAAGGTAAGGCGGAGGGGGGAACAGCGTGGCAGGGGGGACCGTGGGGTGCCTCCCCCCCCAGCCCGGCGCTGACCCCCACGTCCCCCCCCCGGCCCCCCAACTCCCCGCAGGTGGCGGCAGCAAGTGCCTTTGCCCAGACGCTGCGGCGCTACACGTCCCTCAACCACCTGGCGCAGGCGGCGCGCGCCGTCCTGCAGAACACGGCCCAGATCAACCAGATGCTCAGCGACCTCAACCGGGTCGACTTCGCCAACGTCCAGGTGCTGCCGCGGGGGGTCCCCCCCAAAAACGGGGAAAAAGGGAGGGCTGGGGGGGCGGTGAGGGGATGGGGGACATGCCGGGGCTCTTGCTGGATGGGATGTGGGGGTCAGGGCAGTGGGGACCTTTGGGGACAGGGCAGGACACCCGGGCTTCTCCCTGTCCGTCCCCCCCAAAAAGAAGTAATGGCAGGGGGGCTCTGGGATGCCTTTGGGTGCTGCTGTGGGGCTGAGGGTGTGTTTTGAGGCTGGGGGTTTGGACACCCAGGCTTCTCCCCCCTCCCCCCCCAAAAAAAAGTAATGGGAGGGGGGCTCTGGGATGCCTTTGGGTGCTGCTGTGGGGATGGGGGCATGTTTTGGGGCTGGGGGTTTTTTGGGGACTGGGGGGTTTGTTTTGGGGCTGGGGGTTTTTTGGGGGACTGGGGGGTTTGTTTTGGGACTGGGGTACACCCCAGGGTTGTGGGGCCCAGCTGCCCCATGGCTCCAGGGAGCCCCACAGAGCCGCTCCTGCCCCCCAAGTCCCCCCCCCACCTCAGCAGAGGGTCCCCAGAGCACGGCAGGGCGGCGTGGCGTCGGGGGCCGCACCAGGGGGGTCAGGGGCCGCGCCAACGCGTGCGTATGTGGGGAACCCGAGCCTCCCCCGACCCCCACGCCGCGTCCCCCCCCCGGCAGGAGCAGGCCTCGTGGGTGTGCCGGTGCGAGGACCGGGTGGTGCAGCGGCTGGAGCAGGACTTCAAGGCGACGCTGCAGCAGCAGAACTCGCTGGAGCAGTGGGCGGCCTGGCTGGACGCCGTCGTCGCCCGCGTCCTCAAACCCCACCAGGGCACCCCCGGCTTCCCCCGCGCCGCCAAGCTCTTCCTCCTCAAGTGGTCCTTCTACAGGTGAGTGCCCCCCCACACCCCACAGACACACCCCCCCGCGCCCCCGGCCACCGTGGCCGCCCCGGTGATACTGTCGCCGTCCGTCTTTCCCACCCACGCCGCAGCTCGATGGTGATCCGGGACCTGACCCTGCGCAGCGCTGCCAGCTTCGGCTCCTTCCACCTGATCCGGCTACTCTACGACGAGTACATGTACTACCTGGTGGAGCACCGCGTGGCGCAGGCCCGCGGGCAGAGCCCCATCGCCGTCATGGGAGAGGTGAGGGGCTGGGGGGGGTCACGGGGGGGGGGGGGGGGGGCGTGTCAGCGTGTGTCGTCCCCCCACCCTGCCCCGGGGCCTCACCGTCACTCTCTGCCCGCAGTTTGCCAACCTGACGAGCTCCCTCAACTCCCTGGACCCCGACAAAGGTAAGTGTGTGTGTCACCCCCCTGCCATGGCACTGCCCACTGCTATGTGTGTGTTAACTCTGAACCCTACTGGTGGCAGCCCTGTGTGTGCGTCTGCGCATGTTAACTCTGAAGCCTACTTATGACAGCTGCATCGCTCTGTGTGTGTGTGTGTGCGTGTGAGATCACTGAAATCTACTGATGGCAGCATCAGGACTCTGTGTGCGTGTGAACGCTGAAACCTACTGATGACAACGTCATGAGTGTGTGTGTCTGCGTCTGTGTGTGTGTGTTAACTCTGGAACCTACTGATGGTACCTGTGCTCAGCCCGTTGCCACAGGCAGTGGCAGGGTTTCAATGGGGGGGGGTGCTGGGTGTGCCAACTGTGTCACACCACCCCGAGCCCATCCCTGCTGTCCCCCCACCAGACGAGGAGGAGGAAGAGGAGGAGGAGAGCGACGAGGAGCTGCCACAGGAGATGGGGCTGGGGGCAGGGGAGGGGGCGGCGCTGCCCCCCGACGCCCTGGAGCCACCGGCCAAGCTCCCCCGCACCGATGCCCGCGGCCTCTTCGTCCAGGCCCTGCCCTCCAGCTGAGGGCCCCCCCCGCCCGGTACCCCCCCCCGCCCCCCCCCCGCGCTTTCACCCCTGCCTGGGCCCCCCGCGTCCCCCCCTCCCCGCAGCTCCCCAGCGGGGGGGGGCCCGGGGGGGCCGCGGGAGTCGCTCAGCGGCGACAATGTGCCTTAAGCAACGCGCCGGGATCGTGTGCCAAAGCCCCCCCGGCCCCCCCGAGGGGATAGACACGGGGGGGGGGGCGTGGGGGGGCCCCGCTGCTCCAGCAAAGGGAATCGCAGGATTTGGGGATGGCCCCTCCCCGAGGGGGGGGCAACTTAGGGACCCTTTGGGAGGGGGGGTAAATGCTGGGGGGGGGGAGAGCGCAAAAAACACCCCGGGGGGGGGGAGCACAGAGACTGCTGGGGGGGGGGATCACAGAGACCCCAGGGGAATCCTGGATGCTGCCACCCCCCCCCCGGAACAATGTTGGGGGGCAACTCCCCCCCCCCCAGCCCCCCCCGCCCACCCCCCCAGTGCCAAACACCCCCCCACCCCTGCTGCCTTACGCCAGGACCCCCCCCGCATGAAGGGGCCCCCCCGGCCCCCCCCTGAGCTTCAGCCCCCTCCCTCCCCCCCTCCCCCTGTATTAGATATTCTAGTTTTCGATCAATTCTGTGCTTTTGTACCCCCCTGCGCCCCCCCCCGCGTGTCTGGGGCCCCCCCGGGGGGAGGGGTTGGTGTTTGTGGCCGCAATTGAGAGCCCATGTGAAAAACCTCTATTTTGGGGGGGGGCGGGGGCCCCCCTGCACCCTCCCCCCCCCCCCCAGTGTCGTCCTCCCCTGCAGACGCTGTTTTCTACCTTTTGTAGTTCTTTCTTAAGAGGAATAAAATCCGCCGTGGTCTTTGCCCCCTGCCCCTCCCTGCGCCGCTGGGGGGGGGGACCAAAACCGCCAGGATTCACCCCAAAACCCCAGTGAATGAAGGCACTGGAGATGTGGAAATGGGAATATTTATTAGGAAGAGGGGCTGGGGGGGAGGGGGGGTTCCAGCCTCCTTGGGAGTGCCCTGCCTTCCCTCCCCCCTTGAAACACTGAACGGATAGAGGAGAGAAAAAAAAAAAAACAAAAAACAAACAAAAACCCCAAACAACCCCAAAACGGGGGGGGGGGAATGGGACACCAACCCCCCCCCGCCCTGGGGGGCCCTACAGCACAATCCAGGTGTAGCGCTCGTTGTCTGCCAGCACCTTCAGGGAGCAGCCTGGGGGCAGAGGGGGGGGTGAGTGGTGGGAGGGGACTGCCCCCCCCAGGGACCCCCCAGGACCCCCCCCCGGCCCCACCTTTGTGCAGTGCCTCGTTCGTCATCCTGTTGACGTAGCGGCCGCTGCTCTCGGGGACGAGCCACTTCATCACCGTGTCCACGCAGCCCTTGCGGTACGAGCTCCAGACGCTGCCGCTGGGGGGGGCAGGTTTTTTTTTTGGGGGGGGGGGGGGAGGTGTCCATCCCAGCACCCTGACCCCCCCACCCCAAATTTCTCTGGGGTGGCCACAACACCCCCAAGCCTGGCACCGGCCACAGGTCCTCCAGCCCCCCCCAATTACCCCAGCCCCCCAAACTGCCACCCCCCCCGTGCCCTGCAAGCCCCCGGCCCCCCAAATTGCCCCCACCCTGCCGTGCCGCGCCCCCACCTCGTCTGTCCCTTGACCTCGGTGAGGTCCCCCACGCTGACGGTGACGAAGGTGCCGGTGTTGAGGTCCCAGGCGACCTTCAGGCTGGTGTGGTAGGTCTTTGGTCTGCAGGAGGAGGGGGCTCAGCTCGGGGGGGGGGGGGGGAGGCGGTGTTTTAGGGTGGGGGGCATCGCTCGTGGCCCCCCCTGTCCTCTCACCGAAGCTGTCCCTCCTCATCGGGCGAGGGGAAGGCCAGGAGCAGCAGCCCGATGTTGATGACGACCTGGTTGGTCTCGGGGCACACCTGGGGGGGGCGACAAAGTGGGGGGGGTCAGGGTGAGCTGGAGGGGCCCGGGGGGGGCCCTGTCGCATCCCTGCCCCCACCTCGAGGATGACGATGTCGTAGTCACTGAAGGAGCAGAACTGGCGGGACCAGGCGGCATCGTTACGAATCACCTCGTTAATGACGTATTCGAAGTCCAGCGTCAGCTGCTCCACTGTCAGGTACTGTCCCTGGGGGGGGGCGGGGAAGCACCCGTCACCCCCCTGCGGCGCTGCACTGATGGAGGGGGTGACCCCAAAGCCCCCCCCCCTCACCTGTGCCATCGCCCGCTCCTTCAGTGGCTTCAGGCTGCGCCCGCGCAGATCAGTGACAACAAAGGGCAGGGAGATCTTGTCGTCCTCGTATTCTGGGGGGGGGGGGGGGGGGGGCAAACAGGGTGAGGGGGGGCACCCCTAAGGCTGGGGTGGCACCCCCGAGGGGACCCCAAGTCGCCCTGCCAGCAGCTCACCCTCCTCAGGCACGGCGGGCTCGCCGGGCTCCAGCACGTAGCGCAGTTTGGTGTAGTTGACGTAGCCGGGTTCAGGGGGGGGCGCGGCGGGGGCACAGGGGGGGCCGGGGGCAGGGGGAGGCTCGCCCGGGGGGCTGCCGTCCCCCCGGGGGGAAGCGGGGTGCAGGCGGCAGCGCCCCGAGCCGGCCAGCCCCAAGCAGGGGGGGGCAGCGGCGGGGACGGGCGGGGGGCGGCACTCGAAGCCAGTGGCAGCAGTGCCGCCGTCGCCTTCCTCCTCCTCGTCCTCCTCTTCCTCCTCCTCGCCCTCGCCGCCGGCCAGCGCCGGCCCCGTGGCCTCCTTGGCACGTCGGAAGATGTCGGCCACGAACTCTTTGGCTTTGGCCACGGCGGGGGAGAGCCCCGCACCCGCCCGGCCCTGCCCGTCCCCCAACGCCGCCCGACCAGCGAGGGGCTGCGCCGGCGTCCCAGCCCCTTCCCGCTCCCCCGGCTCCTCCGGCCGCGGCGGGACGCATCCTGCCCGGCGACAGGGCGCCGGCGGGGTCCGGCGCTCGTAGAGGATTTGGCAAGAGCTGCTGTCACCTGTGGGAGGAAGGAGCCGGGAGGTTACGGCGAGGGGGGGGGGGGGTCCCGGTGAGGCGCAGCGGGGGTCCCGGTGGTGCCGTACCTGCAGCGTGAACGGCGACAGCGCAGGCCACCAGGGAGTAGCTGGTGTTGAGCAACACGACCTGGTCCTTCTTGAGCTGGAAGGCGGGCTGGAAGGTGGGGAAGGGGTACACCACCTGGTACTTGGTGTGCAGCATGAAGCCGTGCCGCAGGCAGTGCGCCTGCCGGTCGCCTGCGGGCAGCCAGGGAGAAGCGACACCTCAGCGTGGGGTTGGGGCGGGGGGCCGGGCCAGTGGTGGCCCTGTGGCATGGGTTTGGGAGTGGGAGGGAAAGGTTCGATGGCACGGCAGGGGCTCACCGGGGTGGGCGAGGGCCATGTCCCGGCAGCCGGGGCAGTGTCGGGGGGGCGGCATGGCTACAGCGCTGATGTAAATGTCGCGGTGGTTTTCGTCGCTCATCATCATCATGTTGACGAGGAGGCCGTTGGCAGAGCGGGTGCTGGGGGGGGGTGAAGTGGTGAGAAGGCAGCCCCCGTTGGGGGGGGCAGACACGGTGGCGAGGTGGGGGGACACACGTGCTCACTTGAAGCCGAAGACGATGACCTTGGAGGAGTCGCTGGGCCACTCGCAGACCGTCAGGTACAGGTCGCTGTAGATCTCCTCGTCCTGGAAGAGCCGAACCTGCCGCACCTGCGGGAGGGGACACGGTGGGAGGGGGGCGGCTGCTGGGGGGTGGACCCCAAACGCCAGGGGAAGCTCCCGGGAGGGAGGGGTTGTCCGTCCATCCGTCTGTCCGGCAGAGGCGGGTGGGTGTGGTACCAGTTTGAGCTTGCTGTGGACGTTGAACTCCCACCAGTAGAGATGGTAGATGTAGAAGGAGAAGTCGTCGTCGCTGCTGTTACTGGTGTAGGACAGGACATAGCGGCCGCACTTGGAGAACCCGAGGAAGATGTGCCTGGTGGGGGGACAATGGTGGGGGGACAATGGTGGGGGGACAATGGTGGGGGGACAATGGTGGGGGGACAACGCGGGGGGGACACGATGGGGGGGGAGACACACGCAGCAGCCTCAGCCTGGCGCACCCCCCCCCCCCCCCACAGATGGGGGGGCCGCCCCGTGTGCCCCCCGCCCCGCCCCGGACCCTCACCCCGCACACAGAAAGTCCTCGTCCACGATGCTCTTCAGGGAGACGCAGACCCGCGGCGGCAGCTTGCGGAAGAGCCGGGGCGAGAGCTGCCCACTGATCTGGGGGGCGGGGTAGCGCCATCAGGGGACCCCCCCGGCCTCCAGCCACCACCCCCCACAACCCTCCCCACCCCACACCCACCTCCAGCCCCCCAACACCCCCCTCCCACCATCGCCCCTCTCCAACCCCCCCCCCGGGCTCCCCTCGCCCGTCCCTGTGTCCCCCAAACCCCTCACAGACCCCCAAATCAGGGCACCCCCCCCAACCACGACCGCCCCCCCCAGGGACCCCCGCCCTGTCTCCCCCGACACCCGGTGCAGTGTCCCCCCCTCCTCAGTCCCCTGCCGTACACCCCCCTGCCCGCCATCTCCCTCAGAGCCCCCTCAGCCGCCCCATCCTCCCCTCAGGCCCCCCGCCGCCCCCCGCCATGTTCCCCGCCGCCCCCCGCTCACCTTGACGCGGTCGAGCTGCCTCACGACGTGTTCGCGGCGGCCCCGCGGGCCCGACCCGGCCGAGGACCCGCCCGCCGCCCCCGCCGGGCCCCGCTTTCCCCCCGGGCCGCCCCGCTCCGATTTCGAGCTGGGCGCCATTTTCCCCCAGCCCCCTCAGCTTCCGGAGCGCCCCGGCCCGCCGCCGACGGCCCGCCCACGCCGCGCGCCCATTGGCCACCCCTCCGCCGCCCGCGCCTCTCATTGGGGGACCCGGCAGCTCGAGGCGGGCACCTCCCTCTCCATTGGCCCGTCGCCGCCTTCAATCCCCAACGCACCCCACCCCGGCGACGCGCTATGACCAATAGGACCGCAGCACCCGCGCCGTGATTGGGCCACCCTCCCGCCCTTCCGCACCGGAGCTGGTTGCTATGGCGAAGAGGCACCCGCGGGGTGGGGGCGGTCCCTGGGGAGTGGGCGGGGCCTGGCGGCAGCCGTTACCATAACAACGGGAATGGGCGGCAGCACCAGGCCCAGGCCGCGCCCGAGGGGTCCTAGCGCCCCCCCCCCCCCCCGACGCGGCGGGGGGGGGAATTCACAGAACCCCGGCTTTTTCTTCTTAAAAACTTTATAGATTTGTGTGTGAAAGCACAAAATAAACCCGTTGCGCAGCCCGGCCCCTGGGGACAGGCACTTGGAGGGGTGATGGGGAGGGGGGTAGGAGAGGGGTCCCTGCCCGCCCGGCCACCGCAGGAGGGGGGCAAAGTGCTTTTTGGTGTGTGGGGGGGACGGACGGGGACCCCGGGAGTGGATGGGGGGGGGTTAGTGTCATTGTGTCCCCAGAGGGAAGGACCGGGGGGGGACACACGTAGCAGCTCTGATCCCTGTGATTGTCACAGCAGCGCCTGGGGGGGGGGGTTGTCCCGTGTGTGCCCCCCCCCCTTCCCCAAAAGCGCTTGCACCCCCATTTGGTCCCAGCCCCGGGGTGGGGGGGGCAGCTCATCGGCGGAACTTTTGGAGCTGGAAGAGAAGAGGGGGGGCGGTGAGGGGGAGCAGGGGGGGACCCCCAGAAAGACACCCCCCATCCCAGGCCTGCCCCTCACCTCACTCTCCACCAGGTTCCTCTTGTACAGCGCTTCCTTGGCCGCGTCCTGCCGAGAAGGAGACGTCGGGGGGGGGGATGAGTGGGGCCCCCCACCCCCAATAGCACCCTTGGGTGCTGGTGTACCCCATGGCGGTTTTGGGGGCTGCCTCACCCGGTTGCCCTCGGTGCCCAAGCGCCTCGCCGTCTCAGTGTAGAGCTGCAGGTATCGCTCCAGCTGGGCCAGGTACTCTTAAAAAGAGGGGAAAAGGGGGAAAATAAAGTCGGAGGGGGGCATGGACACCCCCACCCGTGCCCCCCCCCCCCCACACACACACACTATGCAGACACCTCACCTTTGCGGAAGACGGGGTCTCCATGCTGCAGGCGCGACCGCAGGAGCTGGCTGCGCCGGGCGATGTCCTGGTACTGCTCCCGCAGCTCGGGGGGGACCGGCCGCTGTGCCTGCCGGTACGCCAGCATCTGCGGGGACAGGGAGCACGGGGGGGGGAACATACATACACATGTAGTGATGATGGGGGGGGGGGGAGATGCAGCGGTGAGGGGAGCCCCCCCCGAAACGCTGTGGGCATGGCATCGGCGGTGCTCACCTTCCTCTCCAGCTTCTCCTGGTCGAAGGCCAGCAGGTTGAGGCTGGGCAACGCCGGCACGGCCCTGCTGCGGGGAGGGGCAAATGGCCCCGGGTGAGGTGGGGGGAGGATGGGGAGGGGGTGGTGCCCCCCCCCCCCCCAGCCCCCCAGGCTCGGCCCACGATGTACCCCCAGCCCCGTCCTTTCAGGACAACATCTGCCAGCACAGGCCCGTTGGCTGGGAAGGAGAGGAACGGGGGTCCTGGGGAGGGGGGGGCCGACTGGCCATAGTGGGGGGGGATGGGGACCCAGCCCTCCCCTCCTTGCTCCTCATCTCCCACCTTGGTCCTCGCTCCTCTCCTCCATGCGATGCCTGCCCTTTTCTCCTCCTCCTCCTGCAGCCGGACGGGGCCGGGAGGGGGGTTTAAATTCCCACTCTGTGCCGCTCCACAGCTGCCAAACTGGCCTCATCGGCAACGGCGAGCATCGAGACCCCCGGATTGGGACAACCCCGGATTGGGGGTGGGAGCAGCCACCGAGGAAGGGATGGAGCAGGACAAGGTGTCCAGAAATCAGAGTTTTCCTGGGCTGCGGCTCTGGCCTGCGCCCCTTTGGGTAAAAGCAGGCCCCATGGAGGAAGAAGGGGAGGAAGAGGAGGAGAAGAGGTGCAGGCAGGGCCGGCCTCGCTACAGCACCGAGCAGATGGCTGTCCTGAAAGGGAAGGAAAAACGGAGAGGAGAGACGGTGAACGGCACCTGCCGTGCCGGCGTCATGTCCCCATCCCAGCCTGGTCCCCCCGAGGATGATTTCGATCCCACCAACCGCTCCGGTCAACCCCCAAACAGCCCCCGAAAGAGGGTGCCGAGCCCCTGCCGCCCCGGCGTGCCCTGCCGGCGGTGCCGCCGCACCGTGGCACTTGCCAGGGAGCCCCCTGGCACTCGCCTGTTGTTCACTTCCTTTGCGGGAGCGACGGCCGGTTTGGGTTTGGGAACGGCAACCTGGAGGGAGAGACGGGTTTAAGAGGGTGTTTTCCCCCCGGCCACAGCATTTATTTAATGGATGGGGAGCCCGAGGGCAACTGGGGCCTGCGGGCAGCATCCAGTGCCCGCCGCGGCACTTACCGGGGGCATGGTGCTGGGGTTGATGACCAGCCAGCGCTCCGTCCTCGTCTCCAGCTGCTGGGAGCTCAGGGGCTCCCTGATCCGCACAATCACTTCCAGTTTCCCCCCCGTGGGCCGGCGGCCATCCAGCAGCTGGGAGAGAGAAGGGAAATACCGTTAACAAACCAGAGAGAGGATGGAAATCCCATTAACAAACTGGAGAGCTGGTGTCCACCCCCAAGAGATGGCGGTGGGGGGGATGACGGGCCCTGGTGCTCCTCACCTCAATGATCTCCCGAACCTCGCACGCCGTCTCCAGTGCCTCCAGCTTGAGCTGGGCTGTGCCGATGACGCGGTCCGTCTTGAACAGCCCCCTGGGAGAGTGGAGAGGGGTAAAACCAGCTCAGGGCAGCCAGAAGAGGGGGGAAAACCTCGGTCTCTTACCCTTTATGCGCCACTTCAAACTTGATGCCTTTGGTCTGAAGGACCCGCCGGAGCCCCCGGTGCCCTCGGTTCATGTACAGCTTGAACTGCTCCTTGAACTCTGCCAAGGGAACCACCGCACCAAAACCGCGGCATCAACAGGAGGAGCAGTGCCGAGGCCCCGGCGAGATGGGGGCCAGGAGCAGAGCCGCGTTAATTACCCCCACCCTGTCACACTAACGATTCTCAACCCGGAGCCTTGGCACGCTCTGCAGTGATGGCGTGGAGCCTTCGTGTCGCTCCCTTGGTACCGGCCCCCTCCCCGCCTCTCAGGAAGGGCAGAATGAGGCACTTACCGGGAGAATCGGTGTTTTTGATGACGTTGGTCTTGTCTTTTTGAGCTTCCTCCTGCCAAGGTAAAGGTGGGAGGGTGAGGGCTGAGCCGCTCGGCCGGGGAGCACGGTGGAGGGATGCCAACTTACCGCGTTGGGGTAGGGGAACTCGAAGCGCACGAAGGCATCCAGATCATTGGGAGCCACACCTGCAAGACCAACACGGCGTGAGCGCCATGCCGGCGGTGCCGACCACTCACAGGTTGCCGCGGCAGAGGATTCACGGTCCTCCCTGGGCCCCTGCACTGTCCCTGAGCTCTGCCAGCACAGGCAGCTGCCTGCTGCTCCTTGGGGAGCCTGCCTGGCATATCAGGGCTTTGGCAGGACCATCACCATGTCCTCACGGCTCCCCGCGGGTGAGAACAGCCAGGGAAGCAGTGCACGTTAATGAGCGCTGGCAAGGGGCCCAGCTGCCCCCGGGGCATTTTAACAGCAGATAATTAAGAAAAAAGACAGTTGTCAGCAGGCACCCGGCACAGCAAGGGGGAAACAAGCAAACCCCAGCGCTCCCTCCTCCCCACCACGGCGAGGATCCCCAGCCGCCAGGCGCCGGTTGACAGCTGCTGGGCAGTGCTGGTGGCATTGCAAGCTGCCGCGAGCCCTTTGGGCTGGTGCCTAAAGCCGAGCAGTGTAGCCCGAGCTGGGGAGGTCTCCATAGTCACGGCCGTCCTGCACTCTCCCCCCGTTTTCTCTCACCTGGCGGTGCCGGGAGGTTGATCCCTTTCACTATCGACAGCACCATGTCATTGCTGTTCAGCTCCGGAAAGATCCTGTGGACGGGGAGAGCAGAAGAATCCCATCAGCGCCCACCCATCCTTCCTCGCCTGCGGAAGTCGCGCTCGGCCAGCGAGCCCCTACTTGATGACGCTGAAGGTTCGTTGCTCATAATGGTACTTGGGCAGCGGGAAACCCCGGGCGTGGGCCTGCTTCAGGATCTCCATATTCTGCTTGCAGTCCTCAGCCAGCTTCTCAAACCTGGCGGGGAGAACGGCTTACAGCAATGTCCTCATCTTCCTCGGCACCACCGTGCTCTCGTGGTGAGGAAGGTGTCTCCCCCGTGGCAATCCTGCCCTCTCTGCCTGCCTGCACTACCCCAGCAGACAAACGCCGCGTGCACTGGCCGGCAGACTCACTTGGTCGTCTCCGCAATGTTCCCCAGGTGAGTGAACTGCTTGGAGTAATTCATGCACATCTGGGAGGAAGAGGAGAGAAGAGGAAGGTTTCTGCATCCCGCCGGCCTCCTGGCATGGGTGGCCACAGAGGAACAGAGCTCTTTGGGCAGCCATGGCAGCCCCAACGCCAGATCCACCCGACCCAGCGCTTCCCGGACATGTTGGTGCTGGGTTTTCCAAGCCCAGAGGCATTGCCCCTTTCCCGAGTGTCCTGCTCCAGCCTGGAGATTTCTTCTCCAGCAGAAAACCCCGCTTCGGTCCAAACTCAGCCTCGATTTATGCCAAGATTTAAAGCACCCTTCCCTTGGAGAGGGAAGCAGCTCATTTCCTTCCTCCTCACTATCCTTCCTTCCTCATCTACAGTGAGGAAGGACCCCCCCTCCAGGTCTCCCCTCTTTCATTGCACACTTCACGCAGCCCCACATAGCCTCCTGCCTGCCTCGTTCTCAATCTCTCCCCACATGCGGCCAAAATAACCCTATTTTTTGGCCGTCCCCTGGGCTCCGCTACCTCGTGCTGCTGCCGGATCAGCTTCATCAGCTCCAGGTACTGGCTGGCTGCCTCGGGAGAGATGTGCACCCCCCGACGCTGCACGAGCACAAAGTCCTCCTTGTTCATGGGGGCTTCGGGGACCTGGAACAGAGGGAAGGGGTCAGATCTGTGACACGAGGAGCCTGCCCAGAGCCACAAACCTAAAAAAACCCCTGACCTTGGTTATATCGACAGGCAAACCGTTCTGCGAGGCCTCGATCATGGGATCTAGCCCTTTGGCCTGGCGCAGGAAGAGCTTTGCCCCCTCGATGTCATTCTTCTGCTTGGCACGGAGGGCGGCCTGCATCAGCTGCTTCCTTCTGCCTTCCAGGAATGCCAGCTGCTGCTGGGCTACAGGGGAAGAGGGGGGCTCAGCATCCTCACCCCGGTCCCGTCATCCCTCCAGCATGGTCAGACTCAGCGAGGACTGAGCGTTGGTTCAGGCCGGTACCTTTCGCGGTGGTTTTGGGGGCTGGTTTGGCCACTCCGGCAGAATTGGGGGGACCCGCAGAGGAGGTTTGGGGAGGTGGCGGTGGCTGCTTGGGCTGGGAGGCGGTAGCGGCTCTCGCTGGAGCAGGGCTGGCAGCAGGCTGTGCCGGGAACAGAAGGGATGGTGTCAGAGGGGGCTGCAATAGGAAGAACACGAAACATCCGCTCCTCAGGCGTGGGAGGGCCGGGCGTACCCTCGAGAGCACTCCCCGCTCTCTGTTTTGGATTCCTGCGGCAGCGGGGGGGAGTCAGACAGGGGGTCCCGAGTCCCCAGAAACCCCGACCTTTGCCTTTTCAGCACCATCATCCTCCTCGTGGACCTCCTGGTTGGCCAGCTTCATGGCAGTTTCCAGCACTCCAGCGATGCTTTGGTCTCCGGATGGCGTCTCCATGCCCTGGATAGGCTGGAAGCCTGGCCAAGAGGGGTGCAAAGGGGAAAGGCTGGGTGGTACCAAAGGCTGCCCCACCTCGCTGGGCTGGAGGGGTCCAAATCTTCCTCCTCGCAGCACACCAGCTTTGGGAAACAGCTCCGAGAAGAGCTCGCCATGAAACGGACAGGGAAAATACCTGGCGGAACGGGCAGCTCCGAGAAATCCACCATTTTCCCAGCTTTGTGCGCGCGGATGGTGTCCTGGTATTGCTGGAAAGGAAAGCGGAGGCTGAGCAGGGCCACGGTGGGGCCAGCAGCACCGTGCCGGCTGGCAGAGCGCATGGCTGCCGCACCTTGACAATGCGCTCGTGCATCCGGGCCTTCCGGTCATCTCCCTTGCTCTTGGCCTGCGCCGCCGCCGTCTTGTACCGCTCCATCCTCTGCTGCAGAGCCTCCAGCACATCCCGGGGAGGAGGAGGAACGTCTGTTTGGGGGGAGAGCCGGAGAAAAGCTTCAATTGCCTTTCTCTTTGAACTTCCCTTTCCTTAGAGAGCAATTTGGGGTTAGAAATTAGCTGTTGGGGCTTCTACCTGCTGCGGGAGATGCTGGTTTAACTTCTGGCACAGGCACTGCTGCGGCAGGCTGCGTCTGGCCAGGCGACAACTCCTTTGGCAGCTGGTCTGTGGAGAAGGAAGCGATTGGCACCCGCAAATGAGCAGCAAGGTAATTGCTGCATCCGCCAGGATGAGCAGAACAGCCATGCTGGCTTTCTCGACCCTTCGAAAAGGGGGTACGAACGCTCCCCGCTGCTCCCTGGCAAGGTTTTGGGTCTTACCGGGAGGAGGCGGCACACTGCTCAGCTCCACCGGCTGGCCATTCCCTGCCGCTTCGAGCAAGGAGTCAAAGCTCTGAAAAATCACCAGGAAAAGAGAAAAGCTTGCTCTTTTTCTGTATAGAGTTTTGCAGCCAGCCCCAGCCAGCCCGACGGACCCTTGTTTTACTACAGAAGCCAGGAAAAGCGGGAGATTTGCACCAGTATTGAACAGGAAGGGAAATTCAGGCCACTCTGGCTGCCTGATGTGTGCCCAGCCACACAGAGCCTTACCTTTGCGACCCGGTAGTACTTCGTGGCCATCTCCAGGTCTCCACGCTGCTTGGCATGCAGTGCAGCAAGCTTGTACTCCCGCTGCCGGCCCCGCAGCAGTGCCTCAGCGCTGGCATGGTCAGAGCCTGGGGAAGCAGAGAGAAGAGCAGTGTTGCCGGTTTCCCCATCAGCAGCGGGGTACAGCCATCTCTGGAGCAGAAGAACAAGCCAAACCTTTGCCTGGGTGGGAAGACGGCAAGGGAGGAGCTGGTTTCACCTCTGGAGAGCTGACGGGCAGGAACTGAGGCTTTGGGAGAATGGGGGGTGGCTGCGGCTTGGGGGCAGAGGCAGCAGGCGGCTGCGGAGGTGGCTGCGGGGAGCCAGGGCGGGCGGCTGGCAGGGCGAAAGCCGGGGAGGGCTGCAGGGAGCTTGCACCCTTCCCCAGCGCCACTGGAGGGGGGATTTCCTCCTCATTGATCTTTTTTCCCTTCTTGACGGAGGCCAGCATGTTCTCCAATGTCTGGAAGGAACATGCACAGTAGTAAAGCCCTCTGTCACTCCAGTATTCCTCTGCCTCTGTGAAAAGACAAACCTCAGAGCCTGCTGGGACAGCAGCAAAGGCGCTGGAGGTGGGAAAACCCAACGTCTGCCTAAAAACAGCACCCAAACGTGGGCTGTGTGCTGGGGGTTTCTCGCTGGTTGGGAATCCAGCCCCCAACTCTACAAGCTCCTTATTGCCCCCCCACCCCAAACCTCTTCAGCTGCCTCCTCTCCCAGCCCATGCGAGAGGGCAGCTGCCTCGCTCTGACCACATCGCTCTGCTGGTGGACAAAATCCAAGGGGAAGGGCGAGCTCTGCTCCTGACAAGGCAGCACTACCCCCAGGTTTCCTCAGGGAGCCTCACGGGCTCCAAAAAATGCTCTTAATAGTGAAAGACATCACTCTCTTGCGAGTCACAGCCCAGACGCAACACGCGATCCTGCTTCAGGGGTCAGGGAGGGCTCTGCATCAAAACAGGGTGCAGGAAAGACCTGAGCATGGCAGAAGGGGCTCAACCAAGGGGGGAAATGGCCTGGTGGGGAAAACAGGGCTCAAAATAAAAAATAGAAAAAGTAATCCTAAGACTATTCAAAGGGTTTTAAATAACCACGAGAAATCGGGACCTCAAGGTCGTTTTAGCCAGCACTGCAGCAGGGTAAGATGTTCAACTGGAGCTCACTGTGCTTAACGTGGTCTCAGAGATAATTATATCGCAGGCGGCTGCACCCGCGTGTGTCTCAGGTTTACGTTAACGCCTACAATTAAGCACCAAAATTAGGACGACCTGATTTTCCAAGAACTCCGAGTAATTCCTGTGGGGAGCTGGATGGGCTCACGGCTGCGGGGAGAGGCCAGAGCTCAGCCGGAAGCACAAAACCCCCGAGTTCAGAAACACCAGCCGAGCTCAGCCGGGAATTCAAGATCAAACGGTTTCATTTGATTAAAGATTCAAGGAAACTGAGGGCTTTGTGTCAGAGTCCCATGAGCCCTCAGGCCCATGATTTTGGCTCACCTTGAGGCCCCTCTCGTAGCGCCGCACCCTGGAGCTGTCCCCGGCCTGCTTGGCGTTGGCGATGGCCGTCCGGTACATGTCTGCCCGCTCCGCCAGCGTGGACTCAATGTTGCTGGGCTCCGGAGGCGCCTCCGGAACCTGCAGCCGCCCCAAGAAGAAACACTCGGATAGACCCAGCGAGACCTGGGCTACCCCCACCGCCGATATCCGTTCAGATCGGGGGCTCAGAGCAGATCCGGTGGTTCGGCACCTGGCTCTGGCTCACGCCGGGTCTGGCACAGTCACCCTTCCTGATCCGCACTGTGATTTTACAGCCTCTGCGGGCTCAAGGAAGAGCCCCAAGGAGCAGCAGCAGAACCCCGACAGCTGCTAATAAACAGGGATTGCCTGAGAACGGCTAAAAAGGGGATTGACGGAGACTTATTTCTCATAGATTCCAATAAATTTGCTAAATCCTGCCTCCACGCTCGCATTTTCCAATGCTGCTCATTACTGAGGACAAGGCAGAGGGAACCTGGCTTCTCCCCCGACCGCCAGGAAAGTTTTTTACCTCTCTGGGGAGCAGGTTCACGTGACAGAGTCACATTTTCTCGTCAGGGAAACGAACAAAACAACACGAAAGGCTAAAAAGGGCCGGATCTGGTGCCAACACAACAGAAGTGGAGCAAAAAGACGCGTCGTACCTTGGCGGGAGGCACTGGTGCATCCATGCTCCCTTCCCCTTCGCCCAGCACCTCCTGCAGCTCGGCCTGCAAAGCACCGGGAGTTTCATCAGCAACGATCCAGGGCAGAAAAGCCCTTTTTTAGGATAAGGCAATCCCAAGACATGAAGCCCCAGCAACAGAGGCGCAGAGACCAGAGCTTCCCCAGGGGCTCAACCCCTTCTCACCATGAGATCGTCTTCATCTTCCAGCTCTTCTTCGTCATCCCCCTCCTCCTCCTCATCCGTGTCCTTCATGCAGAGGGCGGCCATCTTCTCAATTGCCTCCATCGGCAAAGGGGCTGGAGGAGCAGAAACAGCACGAAGGGTTTTCTGGGGCTATGTACCTGTTTCTTGATGATTTAAGCCCACGTGCAGGGGAGTCCAGCCCGGGGTGGAGGCAGAAACAACCCAAGAGGAGCGGCTTTCTACGTGCCGTGTTATTAATTATCCCAGAAGTTGACGGCAGATGAGCTCCCTGCAGCGGCAGCACTCACTTTTCCCCTTGGGCTTCTCTCCCGGCGCAGCTCGGCCTCCCACCAGCGCCAGCAGCTCAGCCTCCAGCTCGGCGGCATCATCTCTGGTGTCATCCCTCGCTGTCCCCTCCGGAGAGAGGTCCACCAGCAAACCCATCTACGGGGAGGGAGAGGGAGGGACAGCCCTGAGGGCACGACGCTAACAATGCCTCGTTAGTGCGAGGGGATCCCCTGGGATCCAGCAGAAGGAAGGAGGGGATCGATGTGGACCTTCTGTGGGTGGAATCCAGCGTGCCCCATGGTTCGGAATTGAGCCCACAGTGCCCCGAGTGACCTCGCCACGGTGATCCACAAGGCAATGAAGCAAATAAAAGCATTTAAACTAATTAAAACACTTAAATAAAGACGACAGACAGTGCAGATCCTCCCAGCTCAGTGACAGAAACCCTGCAACGGGAACAGCCGGCATCGCCATTAGCACCCGTTTAACCAAAACATGGCCCTGCATGACCGATGTCCCCACACAGGAGGTGCGGCAGGAAAGCGCCCGGCAGCCCTGCCCACGACGGCTCAGGTTTCCCTCTGCCTGCCGAAGAGCTGTTTATGGCGTCGACCTTTCCCTCCCACGCGGGCCGGGGTGGGGGGGGGCACACCCAGCGTCCCGAGGGTGCCAGGGTTTGGTGCACACTGGGGCGAGGAGGGGGGGAAGTGGGCCGTACCTGCCTGGCGATGGCGGCACCGTGGCCCGGCGGCATCCTCCTGGCTTTGCTCATGTCTCTGTCTCTTCCCGGGCCAAGCTGGGGGTGGGGGGAGTGCTGCATTAGGGTGTGGGACCCCAGCACCCTTCAGAGAGCCCGGACCAAGCCCCCCCCATCACCACCACCCTTCGGCCTCAGCTTTCTGCGACCCCCCCCCCGTTCCTATTTTCCAGAAGTTTCTTGACAGCCCCCTCCCTCACCACCACACCACCCTGAGCATCGCAGGGCACTGCCCCCCCTCCCCGAGCCCTGACCCTTCCTCCAGAGAATTCTCCCCCCACCCCTGCAGACCTTTCCCTACAGCCTCCTCCACACGTTACAGCCCCCCAAAAGGCCCCATTTCCCACACACAGACCCCCACAAGGCCCCATTCCCCCCCGCAAGGCCCTCACAAGGCCCCATTGCCTCCCCTCGCCCCCCACAAGGCCCTATCCCCCTCGGCAAGGACCCATTCCCTCCCAACAAGGCCCCCAAAAGGCCCTATCCACCCCCCCAAGGCTCTATTCCCCCCCAAGGCCCCATTCCCCTCACAGCACCCCGCAAGGCCCCAGCCCTCCCAACCCCCAGGCCGCCCCCCCCCCCGTCAGAAATGACCCCCCACACACACCCGGCTCCCCGCTCCCCTCCGTGGTCCCGGTCCCATCCACACTCACTTCCTACTCCGCCCGCCGCTGTCAACAACACGCCGCGCTTTACGGCGCCGCCGTCGCAAAAGCCGCCGTCGCCGTCTCGTTTCGCTTGACGGCGCCCGGAGAAGACTACAACTCCCAGCGCGCCCCGCGCCGCGCATGCGCAGGCGGGGAAGCTGCGAGAAAAGGCGGGAAAAGCGTGAGGTGATGGGGGAGCCCGACGCGGGTCGGGGGGTGGAAATGGGCGAAATTCCACGTTTCTCACCTCAGAACTGGAGGGTTTGGTTCCTCCTGCTGCGGCCACGGCCACGGCCACGAGGGGGGCGGCTGGGGCAGTGCTGGGCCCCAGGGAGAGGCAAAGGGCTGTGGGCTCTGGTGATGCACAAGGGCTGGGTCAGCCCTGAGGGCAAAACACCTCTGGAGGAGGCAAGGAGAGGCTGCTCGTTAAGCCCTGTTCTGTTCTCCCCACTCAGGCAAGCGGCAGGATGGGCAAACGGAAGAACGAGCAGCCGCCAGGTATCGGCAGGAGGCCCCAGCAGCGAGGGGACGGGGGTGGTGAGGAGCCCCACCAGCCTGCCCCACGTTTCCCCGTCTTGCTCCTTGTATTCAATTGGTAACAAGCACTCCTAAAACCGTCCAGGCTTATTACAAACCTGCTAAATTGCAAAACTGGCCCGATTTGTAAGCAAAACAACACCCAGCGTTCACCTTTTCCGCACCTCTTTCATCAAATCCCCTCAGACCGCACTGTGCCTTTTGGAGTTCAGGGCTGCTTGCTACCTCTGTGCCACGCACTGCCTGGGTAGCTTCCCCAAACGTCCCCTTATCTTGCTACGAGTCTGCAGGAAATAGGGGTTATTATGGGGATAAAAGACAAAACCAAGCGACTTTCCACTGGCAGTTGGTGAGGCAGCAAGCAGCACCCGCTGAGCTGGGGCCGAGCCCCTTGTGCCGCAAACCCTGTTTCTTGGCGTTTCCAAGAAGGGGTGGGTGGAGCAAAGCTGACACCCCACAAAAGCCCTAAAAGCCATCTTTTCCCCTCAGTTCAAGTGTTACAGGTGTGTGTGTGGGGGGGTCCTAGGATTTAATAATAAAAAAATAACAGAAAACCACTACAAAGGCTGTTCTCCCTATCCAACACGACACCAAGTCCCTCTTACCCCAAAGGCTGACATCTGAGGATTATATTTTTCCCCTGAAAAGGAGACGGTAAATGCCACGTTCCCAAAACTAAACAAAGCCTTCGGGAAGATTTGGATGCAAAGGGAGATGACAGCTTAGACGTGACTGGACCAGCTCAGACCAACGATGCTGATGGAAAACCAAAATCTCAGGGACAGACAACCCAGGACAGCACCACGACAAACGCACTGACGAGGTAACAGGGCAAGACGGGATCTGCGGGTGAACCAGGCTCTACGCAGTGACTTACCTGGCAATCGCCTTGTCACTCACTGAACGTGTTTTATTTTTCTTAGCAGTGCGAATGGCGACGGGGAGGTGGCTGCTCTGGAGCAAAGCCGGGCGGAGGAGCGCATCCCCAGCCCCTTACCACAGGTATACCTGTCCTGGGCTCCAGGCAAGCCCGCCTTGCTTGGCAAGCTCCCAGATGTCACCAAAACGCTCTGGTGTTGAGAAACTCCCTTTGCAGCATAGCCAGAGCCTCCTCTACGGCACTGTTTTTCCTCTGTTGGCAAACTCAGCCTTAACAGAGGAAAAAATCCAGAGATCGGAATTTTTTTAACACAGGAGTGATGCTGGAACCTTGTTATTTCAGAAAGGAAGAGACATGGACATTGGTGGAGGCGGCAAGTCACAGGAGGCAGCTGCCCTGGGAGCAGCGTCTCAGCCAGAGTCACCACAATGGGCAAATTCGGTGGCGGATGAGAGAGAAGAGGATCAGCTGGTGGTGACCACGGAGCAGCACAAAAGTGCTGGTGAAGAGCTGGATGCCGAAACTCCAACTCACCGCAGAACAGGCAATCTCGGTGACAGTCCCGAGCACGGCTCTGCTCCGCCAGCACAAGGAGAGGGGACTGCCGGCAAAGAGATCACTCTCACTGCGGATGCTCCAGGCCGGAGCACTGGCAGCTGCCTGCTGGCGGAGGTGCCTGAGCCTCACCATGAAGAGGGATTTAACCATAGCGAGCCAGGCGAGTGCCGAGGTGATGCCGATCAAAGCCGGGAGCTGCCGCACGCATCTGTTGTAAACACTGAAGAAAATGAATCCAGTGCCGTATCCAAGAGGGTGACTGGAGAAGAGCACCAGGAAAACATGAGTGGGGAACAACTGCAGTCAACTGGTACAAACGACACGGTGAAGAATGCGGCTGAATCCTGCTGCAGCCTGGCCGGTGGCGGCATCTCCGTGGAGGTTTTGGGGGTCTGTGCCCTGTCCACAGACCAGAAGGCTGAGGGAGGCACCACCGAACCAGAGACCGCAGGCACTGCCGGCACCATCATTCCAGTAAGCCAGCCCCAGGGTGGGAACGCCTGCTCGTGGAAAATGTTGGGAGAAGCTGATACAGGCCAGGAAGAGGCTGAAAGGGGAGAAACCTGCTCTCCGGGGACCAGCTTGGCACCAGATCCAGCCATCCCGGCTGGCAAGGATTCCTCAGGCAAGAGGGAAGGCGAAGGTCTCGCAGAGGAGCGGGACGCAGAGGCGAGATGCAGCATGGAGCATGCGGTGAGCGTGCCGAGGACGGATGCGCAGCCCCCCGCTTGCTCCAGCGACCTCCCGTGCAGCGGAAGAACCACAGGGAGCACACCCGCCATTATGGCAATGCCAGGGCCGGCTCCCACGGGCACCACACAACCCCCTGCCGCAAGCACCAGTTCGGATGCTGGCACAGACCCCCAGGACGGGACTTGTTCAACCAGGGAGCAGCTCTCCCTGCAGCCAGAGCTGCAGCGTGGTCTGGAAGGGAACAGCCTTGAGCTCCCGCTGCAGCAGGTAAATCCACAGCGGTCACTAATATAGCGTGAAAGAAATCCCCCAAAATGCCTGAAACACCAAGCACACCCCGAAGTGCCTAAAATAACCTGAAAGGGGAAAAAAACCCAACTGTCTTTGTGAGAACGGGTTGGACTCGGGCTCCCTGGTCACAGCTTAATTGTCGCACAAACTTCTCCCCGCAGCCGCTCCCTGCCGCCGACTGGCGCGACTGTGTGGTGCCCGGGCATGAGCTGCGTGCCGCAGCAGGACAGAGCCACGCCAAAGAGATGCCACCACTCGCCAAGGGGAACGGCCTGGACCAGCCGCGGCCCAGGTAGGTGGATTGCCTGCTCTGATGCGCTCCCACCATCTTGGAGAGGTGGGGCAGTGACAGACCTTCCCACGAGGGATAAACCCCTTATTTTAATGAAAAATGTCCCGATTCGGTGAGTAGAAACATCCTGCTTTTCCCTCTTCCCTGTCACGGTCAGGGGTGAGGAGCCGGAGGGGCTGCACCCACCCACCCACAGCGAGGATGCGACTGACGTCATGTGCGGCCTGATCCTGGAGCTCTCCAACCTCAAGTAAGAGCAAGCTCGCGCCAGCCGCGAAATCCGGATCCTTTCCCTGGGATTGGGCCCGCAGAGGGCTGAGGGAGGGCGAGTTCCGCGCCAGAACGCGGGGTTGGTAAAACACGGGCTGCGTCGCGCCCGTGGAGCGGCGTGAGGGTCCGCGGGTGATGCAGGCGCCCACCGGCTGCCCCCCTCCCTGCAGCCGCCTGGCAATGAGCGCCTACCGGGGCCTGGAGGCACTGAGGAGGCCGAAGCCACGGCGGAGCAGGCGGCCGGGGCCAGTGCCAGTCCCCCCACACACCGGGAAGAGGTGGAAGGAGACATAGGGCCAGGTCGGAGCCAGATCCGGCCTCCAGCACGGCTCAGCTCTTTATTAACATAAACCAGCATTTCAACAGAGAACAGGGTATAAATAAAACACTTTCCTACACGTAACGCGTGAAATAACATTTAAAGAACAAACTGGCGTCTCCAGCGAGGGCAGGAGCCGCTGGGGTGAGCTGCTAACAGCAGCCCAACCCCCTGGCGCTGCCGCGCAAGCGCTCGGCGACAGCTGGAGCACCGGCACCCTTCCTGCCACGGGACCATCCTGGATGGTTGGTCAGGAGCTGGCGCTGCCCTCAGGCACCCGCTTGGATTAATAAAAAACAACAAACCAACCCAAAACCCAGAACTGAAACCAACCACAAACGCCCCTGGCACAGAGGTGTTGTTAAAACCGACCCTTTTCAGGCTTTTCGCTGGCATCTTGATGCGGCTTCTGCCAGCGGTGACCACCAAAGCCCTGCTGGGATGATACTGCTTGGCTTTACCAGCTGGGGAGAGGAACTGGGGAGACTGGTCTTGGTGGAGTGCGCCGTCCTGGCATTTCATCCTCAGAGGAGAGCGGAACCAGGAGCTTCGCAGGGGCGATGCGGCAGACGGAGCCGGGCAAAGTGGAGCGATCCCCTGGAAGAGAAGGATAGGGGAGAGCACTGCATGCACCGGGGCAGGCACCGACCGCTGGGAGCTCCCCTTCCTTAATTAGCAATAATTCCCCTAATAAGCTTGCCAGAATCCCGTTCCCAGCTAAAGGAAGGCTCGCATTGCCGCTTCGGAGTGAAGTTTTGCTGAAGAAGCAACTTTGCCTGGCAGCCTCCGGCAAAGCCACCGGCCCGGTGCCCCATGGAGCAGGAGCATGGCAACACCAGAGCAGAGTTTCCTCGTGGCCCATCCTCGCCTCGTGCCAGGAAGCGAAACCCCCACTTTCAGCCTATTTTTGGGGGCTGCAAGATCAGAAATCCTCCTGTGTTTAAAAACAAGCCGGTACCTGTTGGGGTGAGGGTCCGTCTGCGCTCAGCTACTTCTTGGCACTGCCCGCCACGCTGCGGCCGCCTGTGACCCGCTTGCCGGCGGAGTTGCGTGCCGAGTGGCTGTAGACCGAGGTGTAGCCATGGCGGGTGAGGGGGCAGAAGCGTTTGGTGTGGGCCCGGTCCTGCGTGGCCCCGCACTGTGGGCAGACGTAGCTGCGCAGGACGGGGCACTGCACCCGGCCCCCCGCGTCTCGCAGGTTGTGCCCGCTGTAGACGTGCTTCGCCTCCCCATTGTGCTTGCAGAAGGCGCAGAGGGATTTGCCGGGGGATGCCGATGCCGCCTCCGGCGCGATGGGCGATGCCGCTGCCTCTTCGCCGTCACCGGCGTGCTCGCGCTCTTGTGGCAGCGTGGCCAGCACGGCGGCCAGCCCCAGGTAGTCCCTCCACATGTCGAACGCAGGGCTGTGCTCCATCCTTGGCTGCTGCCCGGCGTGTTTTGGGGCAGGATGTGGCTCCATGTGCCGTGTCCTTCCCTGGAGGAGCCGGGCAGGGCCAATCGCCGCTGCCTGGGGCCGGCTCCCGCCCCCGGCAGCCGCCTGGAGCCGGTGCGTCTGCCTGGTAGGGTGGGGGTGTCTGCACCTCTTCCCCTCTCTGGGTACAAGGGGGTTGTGCCTGAACCCCCCCGCAGCGCTCCGACCCCCGCAACGCTGGCGTTTAAACCCCCTTTCGCCGGCAGCATCCACTCCAGTGCAGCACTTGCCAGCATCCCTCTTGCTGCAGCCACCTCAGAGCCAAACCGGGCCAGATTCGGGGTTTTGACCCCACGGGGACCTGCCGCCGGCTGCTCCCCCCCAAGTCCAGCAGGACCCAAACTGCACCAGGCACCTTCCCCATCACCCATGGCACAACGCCTCGGCCAGAAATGCCTTTTTTTGTGGATAAACGTGGGATTTACATCCCGTAAACCCCATCAGCGTCGTGCAGGGACACCAAAAACCCGAGTTTGGGGCAGAGCGCCCAAAGCCTGGACTAAAGCTGGGAGCAGCGCAGCCCGTCCCTGCCCTTGCTTCTGCCTTCGGGCTGAAACAGCCCGGAATCGGGTAAAGCATCTGCTAATGGACGGCAAAATCACCCACAACAACCCCCGGGGAGACACAAAGCCCAGGTCCCCCCCCCCGGGTGTCGCCTGCTGGGCCCAGAGCCCTCTGAGCCCCTACTTTTTAGACAAAAAGGGATTTTTGCTCCCCCACGGGAGTTTCCCCCCCAGCACCATGACCCACCGCCAGCAACGGGTGTCGAGCGAGAACGTCGGTCCTCGGGGACGCAGCGGCACTCACCCGCCAGAACGGCGCCGCGCAGGGACACCCCGTCCGCATCCCATGATGAAATCCCGTTGGTTTGGGAAATCGCGCGCTCTGCCCACCATGCCGCTCCGGACCGGAGCTTCCTGGCGAGGACCTTCCCGGGATGGGACGGAACCGCCACGCCACAGGGATGCCGCGGTGTCACCGAGAGGGGGCTGTGCTGCAGGCAGCACTGGGAAAGCGGCGGCAGCAACTCTCCTGGCCGCTCCGGTGGGCCACGGGGCACACGCAACGGTCGATGGTTTCACCTCAACCACAAAACTCACCGACAGCGTTGAATGTTCTCCGGAGCCTCCGTGTCGGCTCCGAGCGGCATCAGCATCTGCCAGAGGGAAGTCGTGCTCTTCCTCCCGGTTATCCCGAGCACCCAGTGCACGGTTTACCAGCAGCAGACTCTGTGGCAGGCACACAGTGAGGATCCGGCTTGGGAAGGGTCCTTGCAGCCACCGGCCCCGGCCCCAACCTGCTCTCCCTGCCGGCATGTTGCCCTCACCCCCGGCACCGTGAAATACCTGCCAGGTCCCCGCGGCACATGCCAGCCCTGCGGCATCCACTCCGGCGGCATCCCTGTGCCGACATGACATGGCCACGAGGGACGGAGCTGCCGGGACGGGAGCGAGCGCCAACAAAAGAGGCCAAATCGCCCCAAACGCGTGGCGATTTTTACGCGCAGCCGAACCCACCGAGCGCCGGGGCGAGGGGAGACCCATCGTTTATTCATTACGAACCAGAGCTGCGGCGCGCCGTCGGTGTCACCGCTTGGCCTGAACCCCAAAGCCTCAGGGATGGGGCGACTGCACCGGGCTGCACCAGAAGAATAATGGAAACGGGGCTTTTCCACCCCAAAACAGAGGCTGCTCCCCCCGGCCCTTCTGAAGCACCTTCGCAGCCTGGCACTGCCCGTCCGCCCTGTCCCGGGGTGAAGCCACTGCCGGCAGGCAGGAGCTTGGTGAGCGGCTGGGGCCGTGCCGCACCGGCGCTCGCCGCACCTCCCATTGGCTCGCAGTGACGTCACGGGCGAAGTCGTGCCGCGAACAGCCGCGGGGCCCCGCGAAGGAGGGAAAAAAGAACGAAAAAAAGTCCTGGAAAGGCAAAGAATGGGCACTTTGTGCGCCTGGCGCAGCGACGGCGGCATTCCCTCCCCGCCAAGGGCACCAGCGGCCCCACCGGCGCCAGGGAATCCCGGAGCCCAACGCAGCGGGGCGGGGAAAATAAAGACATTTAAGCCAAAAAAACAAACGCCAGTCGGCGTGCGAAGCCCGGCGCGTTCCCAGGGCCGCGGCACCAGGCCAGGGGAGCAGCCGGGCCGCCCCGGCGCCTCCCGCGCCAAATTCCTCGTGCGGGAAGCGGGAAAACCCCGGCCGGGGCCGCGGCTCCTGTTGCTGCCTGGCAAGGAGAGAGCGGCCCCGGGGCAGCGTTTGGGTGCAAAAACACCATTTCCCACTCAGCTCCGGACGGGTTTAAAGGCATCTGGCCGGCCTTGCCGCCAGCTCGTGGCTTCGCGCTCGGCACCTGCCGTGTTTCGAGGTTTAGAAACGGGGGAAAAGGGAAAAACTAATTAAGTAGGTCGGAGATGTGCGGGGTGGGCGCCGTGCCGGGGATTCACCGTGCCGCCCGGCCCCGCTCCCGCCCGCCGCTTCTCTCCGGGCAGTTGTTTGTTGGCAGAGCCACTCAGCAACTAGCCCCAATTCCCCCGGCTTTTACCCCAAAAAAGGTCCCTCCCGTACCCTGCTAAACCAGCCCCCCCCCGACACACCAGGGAGCGGGACACGGCCCTTCGCGGAGTCGGGGGCTTCTTGCCGCTGGCGGGATTGACCGAAACGCCCCGAATTTGGCCCAGACCCGTCGGGAGCGGCGGTTTTCGCTAACACCCACCTTTCCCGCCAGAGCCGGCCCGGGCGGGGAGCGGTGCTGGGGGGGGGGGACGAGGCCGAAGGCTGCTCCCGGTGGGGAGGGGACGCCGGGGCCCCCCCAGCCGGTGGGGGAGGGCGGGGGAGGCCTCAACCCCCCCCCAAACCAGCGGGAAGTGGGTCGGGGTGTGAAGAAGGGGCGGGGCGGTGCCACGCCCTGCAGGACACCGGCGGGGGGGGTGACCAGGACACCCCCCCCCCCCAAACCAGCCCCCCCGCGGCGACCGGGGGCCTGCGGCACCCCCGGCACCCCCCTCCCACCGCGCACCCCGGGAAAGGCCGGGGGTCCCTGTCACAGCACGGGGGGGGTGCCGGAGCTCCCGTGTGTGCCCCCCTCGGAGGAAGGGGATCCCCCGCGCCCCCCCCCCAGCTCCCGGTACCGGCGGGGGGGTCGGTGCTGCCCGGGCCGCGGTCGGTGCTCGGGGAGGGGGGGGGGAAGCGGGCGGGGGGGGGCGCGGGTCACCTCAGGCCAGCGGCGCCGCCCATTGGCCGCACGCACCGCCCCGCCGGTTCTGATTGGCCGCCCGCGGCTCCCCGCCCGCCCCCTGTCGGTCACCGCCCCGCCGCTCCCCATTGGCCGCCCGCCCAGCACCGCCCGCCCCCTGTCCGTCACCGCCCCGCCGCCTCCCATTGGCGAGTCGGTGGGGCCGGCGTTTAACCCCTGCGGCGCCGCCTTCTCCCAACCGGTGGCCCCAGGGGGTTCGGGGGGGACGGGACCCCTCGTTGCCTCTGAACCGGACCCCAAACCGGCACCTCGGCCCGGCCCCTGGAGGCTGGGGGGTGGGGGAAGAGCGTCGTGGCAGCGGTAGCACACTGCACGGCATGGCACGGCATGGCATGGCCTAGCTTTGGATGGCACGGCTCAGCGTGGCACGGCATGTGTGGCACGGCATGGCACAGCGTGGCACACCAGGAGCAGGGAAACAGAGGCACAGAGCTGGGCATGGCCCAGGGCTTGCCACGCCATGCTGTGCCACGCCGTGCTGTGCCATTCTGTGCCGGGCCATACTGTGCCATGCCATGCCCCAGTACTCATGCCCAGGACCAGCTCAGGACAGGGGCGCTGGGCTGTGCCAGGAGCAGCGCGGTGCCGTCCGGTGCCAGCTGCGGACCGCGGGCAGCACTGGCACCGCCGGCTCCTCGTCTCCATGAGTCTCCCATGAGCAATGCGGCAGAAGCGGGAGGGATTCCCACGCGCCCCTGGGGAGCCCGGCCTGCACCGGCACCGCCACGCTCTGCACCCTGGCCGCGGCACTCGCCCGGGCAAGTCCTGGCTGTACCTCCAGGCCGGCCCTGGTGCTCCCAGTCTCTTCCCTGGCACGGCCGTGAGGGCCTGGTGTGACGGGGGATGTCCCGGCACAGCTATGGGGACCTTGGTATGACCATGGCGGCTCTGTCCCATGCACAGTGGCACACGACAGCACATGGTGGCACACGATGGCACACGGTGGTACACAGTCTCTGCTGCTTTGTCCTGGGGCGAGCCGTGTTCGTTCACCGGGTCTTAGCCACCGCGGCCACCCCAGCACTGCCATCCCACACCCCGCCACCCCGTCCCCACGGTGCCAGTGCCGCCGGCGGCGCTGCGAGCGGCTGGGCTCAGCGTGGCCCTGCCGGCACCGCCCGGGCGCGGTGGGAAGGCAGCACCAGTGACTCACCGGTGCCCGGCAAGCCGGCGCTTGATGCCGGGCTGGGCCGCAGGGCGGGTGGCAGGGTGGGGGGTCGGGGGCCACGGGATCCCACCATCAGGTGGGGGCTGCCATGTGCGGCATGGTGGGGGGCCGGGGCGGCACAGGAGGGGCTCAGCCCCGGTGATGCCCCGGGAGGTCCCAGCCGGGGCCCCCATGGCCAGGGGGGCTGGAGGGGGCCAGAGAAGCCCCTGGGGGAACCAGGGGGGGTTGAGGGGGCTGGGGAAGCCCTGAGGGGGCTGGGGGGGGGCGAGGGGGGGGGCCCCATCCTCTGAAAGCGCCTTTGTTTGGAGCCGGCCGGTCCCACCCCGGCGGTGACTCACGGGTGCGTGGCTGCGCCCTGACTCACCCCCCCCGGCCCCCCCTGGCCTCGGGGTCCCCCGGGGCCCCCCTCGCCCCCAGCAGAGGGGGGGTGTCCATGCATGGGGGCACCCAAATATACAGGGGACCCTCTGCGTGAAGCTGGGGTCCATGGGTGCACGGGGGTCCCAGGGCTGCACAGGGGAGCCCATGGGTGCACAGGAGGCCCATGGGTGCATGGACGGGGTTTTGGGTGCATGGGGGGGGGGCCATGAGTGGACTGGGGGGGGTCCTGGGTGCAGAGGGATGCCCATGCGTGCAGAGGGTACCTTATGGATGCACAGGGGTCCTATAGGTGCATGGGGGGGGCCATGGGTGCACGGGGGGGGGTTATGGGTGCAGAGGGGGCACCCGCATCACCCAGGCGTGCTCCCCCTCCAACCCCGGTGCCCCATCGGCCCGCTGCATTCGCACCCTGGGTGGGCTGGGGACACCCCACCAGGGACACCCCACGGGGACACCCCGCTCTGTGCCGGCGTTGGGGGGGGGGCCCCGCCCCGGTGGTGCCGTGGGGCAGCCGTGGGCGCCTGCCAGCCCGGTGCTGCCGGTGACTCACGGCCCGTGACTCAGCCCCACCACAAACACCGCGTCGCGCGGCAACGCCGCCTGGCCCCACGGCACCCTACCCACGGCCCCACGGTGTCCTGGCCCCACGGTCCCGCTCCTGGGAACGGCATCCCCGGGACCCCGGTAGACGCCCCCAGAGTGGGGCCAGGAGCCGGTGGGGCTGGGGATGCTGGGGGGGGGGTCTGGCGGGGAATGGGGGGGGTCTGGGGGGGGGCCAGGAGGGTCCGGGGGGGCCAGGCGTGCCCCAGCACAAGGAAGGAAGAAGCCGGGAGGGAGCGCGGGGGTGGGAGGAAAGGGAAATCCCGTCCCACCAGCCCCCCCTGCGCTGCCAGCCCCACGGCTCCCAGTCACCCCAGTGCCCCGGTTCCCAGGCACCCCACTGCCTTGGGTCCGTGGCTCCCAGTCACCCCAGTGTCCGAAGCCTGGGGCTCCCTGGGTGTGGGGCACACGTAGGTGCAGATGGGCTCTGCCAGCTGGGGGTGCAAGGATTCGGGGGTGCAGGGGTACTCCAGGGGACGGGTGTCCGATTGGGGGGTACATGGGTGCACAGGGGTGTGGGGACAGGTGCCCACCCCATCCCAGTTCCCATCCCCGTCCCCAGTCTTCCCCCTTTCCCGCTGCTGCATTGCCGAGATGCTTGCCAGGGGCTGCGAGAAGCCGGCGAAGGGGATTTCGGGGTGTAAATCAGGAATAACCGGGGCCGGGCACGGGACGGGACGTGGCACCAGCCCGCGGTGGCTGTGGAGGTGCCCGTGCCCGGATTGGGCTTTGGCCGCCCGGCCCAGCCCGGCCACCTCCAGAAACAGCTGCACGCGTGTGCGCCTTCCTGGGCGAGTCGGGGCCGCGCCGCGCCGTGCCACCCTCCGCTGTGCCACGCCACCCTGTGCCGCGCCACGCCGTTACTGCGCCACGGCACGCCGTGCCGGGCTGCGCCCCGCCGCACCGCTCCTCTGCGCCACGCCGCGCCGCATCGCCTCGTCCCGCACCGCACGGCGTCGTGCCGTGCCCGCCGAGCGGGCCGCGCGAGCCCCCGGCCGCCCCGGCGCAGCGCGTGTGCGAGGCGGCGGCGGGGCTGAGTCAGGCGGGAGGAATGTGCCGTCTGGCGCGTGGGCGAGCGCCAGCCCCGGCCGCTGCCATTACCTAGAAAGGACATTTCTGCGCCGCCGGCCCCGCCAGCGCCTGCGCCCGCCGCGGCCACCACGGTCCCGCCACCGGCGCGCGCGGTGTGGGTGCGCGGGTGCGTGCGAGCGAGCGAGCGTGCGTCGGCTGCGTGTGCACCGTGGGGCTGCGCGCCTCTGCAGCGCGCCGGGGCTGCTCATTGTCACGGGGGGGGGGGGGGGGGGGGGCGTGAGTGAGTGTGTGAGCATGAGTGAGTGTGAGCGTGCGAGTGCGAGTGTGCAAGAGTGAGTGCGTCTGTGAGTGTGTGCGTGCATGCATGTGAGTGTGCACAAGTACATGAGTGTGCACGCACGAGTGCATGTGTGCTCCCGTGCATCGCTCGCTCTGCCCATCGTGGCGTGTGTCTGCAGTGTGTGCAAGGCAGCATGGGGGGGGGTGTGCGTGCACACGTGTGTGCACATGTGCGTTGCCGTGTGCACACCACAGTGCGTGTGTGCTGTGTCTGGGGGTCTCCATACGGCAGGCGTGCAGCGCTGGGAGCGTTGCAGCCTGTTCGGGTGTGCGTTGCCACACGCGTGTGCATGCGTGCATGCATTCCTCTGCGTGTGCGTGCATGCACGCGTTGCAGCGCGGGCATCGCCACCCGTGCACGTGTGCACTGCCACGTGAGCACGTGCGTGTGCTGCCATCGGCGCGCCGCTGCGCGTAACGGGGCGCATTGCTGCGTGTGCGGCGCCGCGCGTGCCTGCGCGTCGCCGAGCGTGCTGTGCAGCGCGCGCGGTGCTCCGTGTGCGCAGCCTCGTGCGTTTGCACCACCATGCGCGTGCACTCCTGTGTGTGCATTGCCGTGTGTGCGACGCCGTGCGCACTGTGCCCTGTGTCGCGCGCAGTGCCGAGCGCCGTGTGTGCCGTGTGTGCCGTGCCGTGTGCCGTGTGCCGGCTGCGGTGCAGCGTGTGCGGCGCTGCCCAGCCCTACGGCACGGGGGGAGGAGGGGGCGTGGGGGTGTCCCCCCCCCTTGTCCAGCCCCGCGTGCGTTTAAAATTAGCAGCTGGCGCAGCGGCTCCCGCCCAGCTGTGCTGCCCTGGGGGAGCCGCCTCTGCCAGATGTGCGGCCGCTGCCAGATGTGCGGCCGGGCTGGGGGCACAGGGACGGGGATGGGGACAGGGTCGGGGACCTCCCCGTGGGCACCGGGTGCAGACCAGGGCTGGGGGGGACCCGGGGGCCGTACCGTGGGGTTTGGGGGGACCCACGGTCCCTGCGGCACAGCCGTACCCGTCGTCCTCGTGCCACGGCCGTGCCAGCAGCCGCCGGGTGCAAAGGTGGGGCCGTGGGGGCGCTGGGGGGGTGTCATGGGGCCGAGCCCCCCACGGGGCACCCGGTCCCTCCCCGCTATTGTTTATCCCTCCTCGGCGCGGAGGAAACCTAAAACCTCCCAATAATTGTATTTAGGAACTTCCATCATCTCCACGGAGACGGGCGGTGACGGCAGCCGGGCCGGATCCTGGCAGCACCAGGCCAGGCCTCGCGTTAACCCCCAGGGCGCCGCGACACCGCGGCCACGTGCCAGCTGCGGCGCACGAGGACCGGCAGGCAGGGCGGCCCGGTGAGGCTGCGGGAACCGGGGTTGGGGGGGATGACACGCTCGGCCCCGCAGGTCCCCAGTGGGGCCGATGCTCGGCGGTGGCACCGAGAGGGCTGCGGGGCCGGGGCCGAGCTGTCGCAGGGCTGACGCCTCTGCCGGGGCTGTGTCCCACCTGGGTCCCTATCCCATCTGGGTCTGTATCCCACCCTGAGCTGTGTCCCACCGCATCCGTATCCAACCCAGGTCCATATCCCAACCTGATCCATATCCCACCCAGGTCCATACCCCACCCAGGTCCGTATCCCAGTGGCTCTGTATCCCACCCCAGTCCTTATCTCACCCTGGTCTGTATCCCACTCCAGTCTGTATCCCACCGGGTCTGTATCCCACCCCAGTCCGTATCCCACCCCCATCCATATCCCACTGGGTCTGTATCCCACCCCAATCCGTATCGCACTGGGTCCACATCCCACCCCAGTCTGTATCCCACTGGGTCTGTATCCCATCCTGGTCCATATCCCACCCCAGTCTGTATCCCACCCCAGTCCGTGTCCCACTGGGTTTACATCCCACCCCAGTCTGTATCCCACTGGGTCCATATCCCATCCTGGTCCATATCCCACTGGGTCTGTATCCCACCCAGGTCCGTATCCCACCCCAGTCTGTATCCCACTGGGTCCACATCCCACCCCAGTCTGTATCCCACTGGGTCCATATCCCACCCTGATCCATATCCCACTGGGTCTGTATCCCACCCCAGTCTGTATCCCACCCAGGTCCGTATCCCACCCCAGTCTGTATCCCACTGGGTCCACATCCCACCCCAGTCTGTATCCCACCCCAGTCCGTATCCCACCTCGATCCATATCCCACTGGGTCTGTATCCCACTGGGTCCGTATCCCACTGGGTCCGTATCCCACCCCGGGTCCATAGCCGCCGGGTGGGCACCCGCCTGTTCCCCCACTTCCCCACCCCCTGGCCCATGCAGCAGCGGGGGCAGTGGGGGGGTCCGGGGGTCCGGGACCAGGGTGGGTGCAGCGGGGCGCAGGATGTGGGGCAGGCAGGGCCAGGGTGGGGAAGGGCCGGGGGGGGAAGCGGGGGCCCTGGCCTGGCGGCAGCGGCCGCAGTGACGCGCTGTGGTTTTGCCGACTTCCGATGCAAAAACTCTGTTTAATGTCTGTGTGTGCGGCATCGCCATGGAGACCCCGCCGCCCCGGCCCCACGGCACCCCACGGCACCCCACGCGCCCGCCGCCGCCACTGGCTTCCCTGCACTGGGAGGCCGCGTCCTGCCCGCTCTCCCCAGGGCCGGGATCGGAGACCCTCCCGGCTGGCACTGCGGGCGAGGGGCCCCCGGTATCGACCCCGGCCCCCCCACATCACCCCCGTCACCCCAAATTCATCCCTGTCCCCCTGGCATTGCTCCTGCCTCCCCCCCAGCATTGCTCCTGCCCTCCCAGTACTGGTCCTGCCCCATCAGTATTGCTCCTGTCCCCCCAGTATTGCTCCTGTCCCCCAGTACTGGTCCTGTCCCCCCAGTATTGCTCCTGTCCCCCAGTATTGCTCCTGTCCCCCCAGCATTGCTCCTGCCCTCCCAGTACTGGTCCTGCCCCCCCAGTATTGCTCCTGTCCCCCCAGTATTGCTCCTGTCCCCCAGTACTGGTCCTGTCCCCCCAGGACTGCTCCCGCTTCCCCAGTATTGCTCCTGCCCCCCCAGTACTGGTCCCGTCCCCCCAGTATTGCTTCTGCCCCCCCAGTACTGGTCCTGACCCCCAATATTGTTCCTGCCTCCCCAGTATTGCTCCTGTCCCTCAGTACTGGTCCTGCCCCCCCAGTATTGCTCCTGCCCCCCCCAGTACTGGTCCTGCCCCCCCAGTATTGCTCCTGCCCCCCCCAGTACTGGTCCTGCCTCCCCAGTATTGCTCCTGCCCCCCCCGACATCACCCCCGTCCCCCCAACATCACCCCCATCCGCCCCAGCACCAGCTCAGACCCCCCCCACAGCCAGGTAGCCCCAGCCCCCCCTCAGGCAGCCCAGGGGAAACTGAGGCACAGACTGGGACGGGCACGGGGGCTGCGGGCACTGACCTCCCATGCTGTGGGGCACGCGGCCCCCTCGCCGTGGGGTGCCCACCTCCTATGCCGTGGGGTGCCCAGACCCCTCGCCGTGGGGCATGCACAGTTCTTATGCCTTGGGGCATCCAGCTCCCTCGCCACTGGGCAACAAGTCCCCTCGCCGTGGGGCACCTAGCCCCCTTGCCAGGGGGTGCCAAGCCCCTATGCCATGGGGCACGCGGCCCCCTTGCCATGGGGTGCCCACCTCCTGTGCCATGGGGGGCATCCAGACCGGTTGCCACAGGGCAACTAGTCCCCTCACTGTAAGGCACGCAGCCTCCTTGCCATGGGGCAACGAGGCCCCTCGCCATGGGGCACGTGGCCTCCTTGCCAAGGGGCAACATGGTCCCCTTGCTGTAGGGCACCCAGCCCCCTTGCCGTGGGGTGCCCCGCCCCTATGCCATGGGGCACGCGGCCACTATGCCACGGGGCAACGAGTCCCCTCGCCGTGAGGCACGTGGCCCCCTCACCGTGGGGCAACGAGTCCCCTCGCCATGGGGCACGCGGCCTCCTTGCCAAAGGGCAACGTGTCCCCCTTGCCGTGGGGCACCCAGCCCCCTTGCCGTGGGGTGCCCGGCCCCTATGCCATGGGGCACGCGGCCACTATGCCACGGGGCAACGAGTCCCCTGGCCGTGGGGCACACGGCCCCCTCGCCGTGGGGCGCGGCGCAGCTCTCACACCATGGGGCCCCTCGCCGGGGAGGTGTGGGGGGGGGGGGCACGTGCCGCCCTCGCCGCGGGGTCGCGCCAACCCGTCGGCCGTCGTGTCGCCGTCGCCGTCCCCGCAGACCGTGCGGCACCGCGCGCCCACGGCGGCGGAGGCCCGGCGGCCCCGAAAGGGTGCGGGAGCCGGGTGCCGCGGCCCAGGCCCCTCCTCTCACCGCCGCCGCGGCCTCGCCGCGCTCCCGGGGCGGAGCGAAGGTTTTAAAAAGGATTTCCCTTCTTGGAGTAAAAGTCAGTGACTTTGGGAGCCTTCGCGCTCCCCGGCTGCCCGCCCGCCGCCGCCCCGGGGGACCCCGACGGGGGCCGCGGCCGCCGGCGCTCCCGGTGAGTACGGCCGCCGGCCGGCGCTCGGCCGGCCCCGGCAAGGCGGGAGACCCCGGAGGAAAGTTGCCGTCCCTCCGGGGCGGCGGGAGAAGGGTCGGGGCCTGGCCGGCCTCGCTCGCCTCGTGCCGAGCCGTGCCAAACCGCGCCGGGCCTGTGCCAGGCTGTACCGTGGGGATGGTGGGCTGGGGTTGCGACCCTCCGGTTCCCGCCGGGGCCGAGAGCGGGGCCCCACGGGGCCGGGGGGGATCCCGGCGGCGCGTTGGGGCGTGGCGGCGGCACGACCGTGGCCGCGGGCATCGAGGCCGCCAACGCCGTCGCCCGCTCGGGGGCCGGCACGGGGGGGGGGGGCCGGGGTGGCCGGAGGTTTCGGAGGGGGCCGGGACCCCCCCCCCCGCCACCGGGCGCGGTGCGTCGGGCGGGCGGGCGGGGGCCGCGGGAGGGTGCGCCGGGGCGGGCGCCGCCGAGGAGCGTGATTCATCCTTTCCCCCCGGCGCTGCGTGTGCCGACGGGCGCGGACGGGGCGGCCCTTTCCTCGCTCCTCCTCGGCCCCCGCCCCCGCCTTGGCCCGGCTGACGCCGGGAACCGCGCCGGCACCCCCGGGCCTCGCTCCCCCCCCGACACCAGCCCGGCCCTCGACCCCCCGACGCCTGCGGACCCGGGCGGCCGGGCACGGCGGTGGAGCCGGGGCGCCGGGTGGGGGGGGAATGATGACGGGGGCGGATCTGCCCCACAGCGGCCGCATCCTGCCGCGCCGGCCGCAGGCGTCAGGGAGGTGTTGCGCGGCGACGCCAGCTTTTCCCGCTCCCCGTTTTTGGGCAGAAAGGTAGGGATTTTGGCAGGGGTGCCGCCGCCCCCCCCCAGCCCCCGCTGGCGGGGAACCCAGGCGTCCGGGTGGCCGCCCCCGCTCGGTGCCCGCCGGGGCCCACGTGAGCCGGTCGGGGCTGCCGAGCCGGCAACGCCCTGGCGCCGCGCGGGCAGAGAGCCCGGCCCAGCCGGCAGCGCCCGCCTGGGAAGAGGCCGCGGGTGCCGGAGACCCCCAAAACCGGGGTCACCCCATCGTGCGAGGCTGATCCTGGCACCCTCGTGCCACGCTCGGAAGGCGGCAAAACTCGGGGCGGCCACTGCGGCCGCGAGCCAGCCCCGCCACGGATCGGCCGCCGTCCGGCACAGGGCCGTGCCCGCAGTGCCGCCGCCGTGCCCGGCGCCCAGCGGCGTTGGCTTCACTTTGGCCGAGTTGGGGCCTGCTCTCGCCGTGGTGCTGCCCGCGGCCGCCCCGTTGGCACCGAGGTGTTGGTAGCGCCACGGCCGCCAGGCGGGAACCCAGGCGTCCGGGCGGCCCCCCGCCCCCGCCCGGGCACGCGCTCGCCACCCCGGCCCCCCCCGGCAGCACCAGACATTTTGTTTATGCCGCCGCCGTCGGTCGCTGTTTATCCCGATTTTTTTGGGCCCTTTCCACCCGATTCCCTTTGAAGTGCGCCCGTTGCCGTGGCGATGGTGATGTCACGGCCGGGCGGGGCCTCGCCGGCTCCCACATGGCGGCCGAGGAGCCCCGGCCCCATTACACGCTTCTTCCAGGAACTTCCCGGCCGCCACCGCCCGCGTCGCCGGAGCCCCGACGCCCGCGTCCCCTGCCCGGCTGGGACACCATGCCCCGCGGCTGCCCCGCGGCCAACCCACAGCTGCCCCACGTCTGCCCCGTGGCCATGTCCAGGGGGACCAGGGGACATGGGGGTCCCGGTGCCGGCCAACAGTCGAGGGGGACGCAGCGACATCGCCGGGGCCAGTGGCTGCCACAGCCGATGGCGCTGGGGGACACGGGGGCGGCGGGGCCGTGCCCGCTCGGTGACGGGGCAGTGCCAGCCACGGCGCATCCCCTCCCTGCTGGGGGCTTTGCTGGGGCTCAGCCGGTGCCACACGGTCCTGCCATGGCCGGGGACGAGCTGGGAAGGATCCGGCACGCACCGAGCGCCCATCCCGCCCGCCGTGGGGATGGCGCTGGCACATGGTGGCAGCTGGGGACACACGTTTTCACACCTGCGCTCGGCAGCGGTGCGTTTCGGCATTTGCTGGGGGAACTGCGGTGCCACTGGTTCCGGGCGCAGCACGTGGCCGGGTCTACGCTGCCGGTACCCGCTCTACGCTGCTGGTACCCGCTCCCCCACGCCGAGCCGTGCCACCGGGCTGGTCCCCAGCGGCGAGACCGCACCGGCACCGCAAGGACGTCACCACAGCCGGGAGCCGCTGCCGTGTGCCGGGGCCTGCAGGCAGGCGTGCCGGCAGCATCCGTCCCCTGTGCCACCCCGCCTTGCACAAGCGTCCCGGCTCTCACGTGTCGTTCCCCCCCCCACGGCACCGTCCGGCGCTGGCACGTGCCCGGCCCGGCCCACACCGTGACTCAGCCCTCGTGTGCTCGCGCCCGCGCCGGCTCCTCCGGGGCGGTGCCCCCCCCTCGGCACAGCGGCGCCCGGCCGGCCTGGACGCTCTCCCCTTCCCGGCCAGATCCTGCCGGGGTTATTTTTACCGTGGGAGGGGAGCGCTGACCCGGCTCGACCCGGCGCCGGGAGCTGGCAGCCCCGAGGTGCCCAGGGCAGCCCCCCCACCCCAGGGGGGGTGCCGGCACCCACCGCTGACTGCACCCTCCTCTCCCCAGGTGGGACACGGCTCCGGATCCGGCCCCGACCCGATGCCGACGGCCGCGGCCGCACCGTGGGATCATCGCTGACCCCTCCCGGGGCTCTCCTCCCCCCCCCGCCCCATCCGCTGGCCCCCCCACTTGCCCCGCTGCCGCCCGCCGGGGTTCCTGGCGATGCGATTTTTTACCATCTCGCCCAAAATCACATTGCCAGGGATTTCCAACGGGCGCCAGCCCCCGCAGCCAGGACGCCGGAGTTCGCCGGGACGGGGCCAAGGGTGGGGTGGGGGGGCTCGGGTGGGGGGTTTGGTTGGGGTGGTGGGGTTGTTTCGGGGGGGGGCCGCGGGGCCGTGGGGCAGGGCTTAGCCCACCTGTGAACAGAGTTGGCACCCGCGTCGTGTTCACAGTGGCTAAGTTCCGCTCCCCGGTGCCCTCCCGGCCGGACGCCTGGGTGTCACCCCCCAGATGTTGGACCCCCCCCAGGACCTCAGGACCCCCCCAGGACGCCAGGACCCCCCCCGGGCGCTGCCTCCCGTGCCTACTGAGCTGATATGCAGTTGCTTTGGTTAAACTGGCTCAGTTCAGCAGGAACAGGAGTCTGGCCCCTCACGCCGGCGGCCCACGGGGTCCCCGAACTGGCCCCCACCCCCCACCCCGGGGTCCCCCAAAACCCCCTGGGACACACTCAGGACCCCCCCCGACGCCCCCTCACCCCCCGTGGTGGAGCCCTGCCCGGGTCCCGCGTGTACGGCCGAGCTCACCGGGACCCGCAGGTTCTTCCACACTGCAGAAACCCCGAACCCCCCCGGGGGGGGTGTGTGGGGTGTGTGTCTGTGTCCCAAAAAAAGGAAGGAATTGGGGGACCGGGACCATAAGCAGCCCCGGGACCCCCCCCCCACGGGGCGTCACCGGGAATGAGGGGATTACGGGGATGAGTCACGGGGGTGGGGGGGTGTTGGGGGGGGCACGCCCCGGCAGGACGGGGACCCAGGCGTCCGGGCCCCGCCCGCCCCCGTTTTTCCCTGTTTGTTTCCCAAAATAAACCCGGCGGCGCTTTGTGAAACGCGCCCGATTTCAGGGAATTTCCCTGATGTCAGAGATGGGGGGGGCGAGGGGGGGGCCCGCGGGAGGGGGCGGGCCTTAACCACCGGCCACGCCCAATCAGGCCCCACCCAAAGACTGTGGGGGCGTTTGCCCACGTGTCCCGTCCCCCCCCCCGCTCCGCTCCCAAAAGGGACGCGGCGCCTTTAAAGCTCTGCGGGAGCGTGAGCCAACCGCAGCGCAGCCCCCGCCCCCGGCGCCCGCCGATTGGTCACCGACGCTCCTCCCTCGATCAATCACCTCGGGGCGGAGAGAGCTGCCAGTCACTGCGCAGCCCACCAATGAGCAAGGAGAGAGGAGGGGGAGGCGGTACCGGCGAGAGGGGGCGTGGCATCGGGAACCCCATTCATAAAGTTCTGCCGGCGCCAGAAAAGCGGCAGCGTAACGGCGGGGGGGGGGGAGGAGAGGCTGGACGGGACCCCCCACGGCGACACCGGCCCCGGGAACCCCCGGAGGCCCGGCCCCGGCGCCCGCCCCCCCCCCCCCCCCCCCGGGATCCCGACCTCAGGAACCCCCCCGACCCGCCACCCGGGGCTGCCCCCGTCCCGGGGCCTGTCTCCCTCTACGAGCGCGGCGCCGCCCCCCCCGATACCCCCCCCCCCCGCCGAACGCGGGGAACACCAGCAGCGGGGGTGGGTGGGTGGGTGGGGAGACACGCGCCCCCCCCAAACCCCTTTTATTAGACAATTACAGCGATGGCTGAGGACGGACGCGCTCATGACAGCTCCCGCCACGCCCCCTTCCCCCCTCCAGGCGCCTCGGGGGGGGTGTTGTCCCGTGGAGGGGGGGAGAAGGGGGGGGGGTGGTCCTCAGCCCCGGCGCTTCTTGGTTTTGCCCTTGGCGGGGCCGGCGGCGGGGGGGGGCGCGGCGACCACCGCCAGCTTCTTGGGGAGGCCGGCGCCCGCCCGCTGCACCGCCTCCCGCTCGATCTTCATCCGGATGCCCACCTCCAGCCGCTGCGGGGGGGGGAGTGTCAGAGAAGGGGGGGGGGGGGGCACACGACCCGTCACCCCCCCCCCCGCACCACTTCCCCCCCCAGCCTCACCTTCTTCAGCTTCTGCTGCTGGATCACACGGAGCTTTTTGGGGGCGATGGTCCGGCCTGGGGGGGGGGGTGTGTGTCAGCGGTTGGGCGGGGGGCAGATCCCCCCCTTCACGCCCCCCCCCCCCCCAAAGCCCTCAGCCCCACGGACGCCCCCCCGGCCCCGGCCGCCCCTCACCTCCCTTCCGCGGCCCCCGCGCCCCCCGGGCCGGGGTCCCCCCCGCCGCCGCCGCCCGGCCGGGCCGCTTGGCCGCTGCCTTGGGCCTGCCCTGGGCCATGTCGCCGCGGCGCTTCCGGGTTCCCGCACTGCGCGGGGCACGCCGGGATACAACGGGGCGGGGCGCGAGGCACGCCGGGATACAACGGGACGGCGGAGCGCAAGGCATGCCGGGATAGAGCGAGGCGGAAGCGGTTTCCCCCGGTCGAAGGCCTTTACTGACCCCCGCGCCCCCCCGCTCCGCCAGGGCCTGCCGCAGCTCCGCCGGGGCGAAGACCCCCCACTCGGTGACGATGCCGCCCGTGATGAGGTCATGGGGGGTGACGTCGAAGGCCGGGTTCCACACGTCGATACCTGGAGATTGGGGAGGGGGGGGGGGGAAGAGAGTCGGACCGGCCCTGCCGCGCACCCCCCCAGCAGGGATGGGACACCCCCCCCCCCGCCCTATATAGCGCCTATTCGCCCTATACGGGACCCTCTGCCCTATATGGACCCCCCCCATGTTATATAGGGTCCCTCCAGGCCTTATAGGACCCCCCACTCCATATGGGAGCCCCCTGCCCTATACAAGACCCACCCACTCTATATGGGACCCCCCCATCTTATATAGGACCCCCCCACTCTATATGGGACCCCCTGCCCTATATGGGACCTCCCTGGGCCTGTGAGCACCCTGAGGGGTAGAGGGACATCCCCACCCAATATAGGACACTCCTGTCTTATATAGGACCCCCCCACCCCATATGGGAAGCACTATGTTATATAGGACCGACCTACCCACCCCGTATGGGATCCCCCTGCCCCATATGGGCCTCTGTGTATTATATGGGACCTCCCTGGGCCTGTGAGCACCCTGGGGGGTGCAGGGACACCCCCAGCCCACAGGGGACACACCTGCCCTGTATGGGGAACCCCCGCTGGAGCCACCAGCACCCTGGCGGCACAGGGACCCTGGGGTTACCCCGGATCCCCCCCCCGGACCCACTGCTGCCTTTGGGGCTGGGGGGGGGGAACGGGGGCAGACACAACACCCACCCTGGGGGGCCAGGCACAGGCCCTGGAAGTGGGTGAGCTCCCGGCCCGGCCGCTCCTCGATGGGGATGTCGGCACCGCCGGGCAGGGCCGGGTCGCAGGACGAGGTGGGGGCCGCCACGTAGAAGGGGATGCCGTGGTGCCGCGCCGCCACCGCCAGCTGGTAGGTGCCGATCTTGTTGGCCGTGTCCCCGTTGGCGGCCACCCGGTCAGCTCCCACCACCACGGCTGGGGACAGAGCGAGAGTCAGCGGGTCCCCAGCCCGCCCCCAGTCCTGTCTCCGATCCCCCCTTGCTGACCCTGGATGCCACGGTCCCGCATGGCGGCGGCGGCGGCGCTGTCGGCGATGAGGGTGGCGGGGACGCGGTCGTGCAGCAGCTCGAAGGCGGTCAGCCGGCTGCCCTGGTTGTAGGGCCGGGTCTCGGTGCAGAACACCCGTGTCAGCCGGCCCTGCTCGTGCAGCGCCCGCACGACGCCTGCGGACAACAGGGGGGGGACGTCAGGGCCGGTGCTCGCTCCGGGGAGGGGACTGCCCGGCTCCCCCCACCGGCTCCCCCCACCGTCTACCCAAGGCGGTGCCGTAGCCGGCGGTGGCCAGGGTGCCGGTGTTGCAGTGGGTGAGGAGGGTGACGCCGCCCTCGGGGACGCGCTGGAGGATGTGCCGGGCCCCGTGCGCCCCAATGCTCCGGTTGTCCTCCCGGTCCTTCTCCAGCAGCCCCTCGATGTGCTCGATGATGCTGCGGGGGAGAACCTGGGCATACGAACCCCCCACCCTGGCACCCCACAACCCCCCGAGGGACCCCAGCACCCTGCCCAACCTCTCCTGACACCCCAAATTCCCCCTTAGGGGAACTCAGCATCCTAAATCCCGCTCCACAAGATCCCACACCCCAAATCCCCTCCCCCAGGAGGACCATGGTATCCCACCCCACCACTCCCCAACACCCCAAATGCCCCCAGGGGATCCCAGCATCTCCCTGACATCCCAAATGTCCCCCAGGGGACACCCACACCCCAAATTCCCATCTCTGTGAGATCCTGCACCCCAAACGGCCTCTGGGGGACCCCAGCAACTGACCCTACCTCTCCTTACACCCCAAATCCCCCCTGGAGCACCCCAGCGTCCCACCCCCTACCTGTCCCAGCACCCCAAATCCCCCCAGGACCCCACCCCACCTCTCTCAACACCCCAAATCCCCCCACCGGGGGACCCTGACACCCTAAATCCCACTCTCCACGATGATCCCACACCCCAAATCCCCCCCAGGGGACCCCAGCATCTCCCCTACCTCTCTCCATGCGCCCCCCTCCCCAGGACCCCGTGTCCTGTCCCCCCCGTACCTCTCCCGCAGGCCCTGCGCGGTGACGCCGGGGCTCTGGGCCCGCCGGTGCGTGAAGGCACGCAGCCGCTCAGCCTCACGGCCCAGGTTGACGGCGGTGGGCCGCGCCGTCAGCAGGAACCGCAGCCGCTCGTCCACAAAGGCCTCCAGCTCCGTGGCGTCCCCCGCCGGCCCCGCGCCGGCCTCCAGCTCCAGTGCCAGGCTCAGGCACCCCACCAAGGCGATGGCCGGGGCCCCCCGCACCTGCGGGCACGGCAGTCGGCTCGGTGGCCATCCCTGGATGGGGCGGGGGAGGCTGGGGGTCCCTTGATCCCCCCCCCCGGCTCACCTCCATGGCCCTGATGGCCTCCCAGGCGCGCTCCACGCTGTCCACGGGCTCATAGCGGAGCTGCTCCGGCAGCAGGAGCTGGTTGAGGATGGAGAGGGAGCCGCGGCGGTACTGGATGGCTTCCAGGCTCATGGCTGTGCCGGAAGCCGTGCCGGTGCTTCCTGCCCCCCCCTCCGCCACCCCTGCCCTGGCCCAGACTCTGGCTGGGGAGAGCCAGGAGTGACGGGGGGGTCGGGGGGGGGGGCAAGAGAGGGACCCCCCACATCCGAGCTCAGGGAATGACAGCGGGGACCACAACCCACCCCCCAGCTGCCCCCACCCCGGAGCCCTGTCCCCACAGGGGTCCCATGCTGTGCGGGGGGAGGTAACTCACGCTGCGGCCGCACAAAGGAGCGGAGGGACATGACTGCGCCCGTGCTGCCAACAGCTTTTAATGTCGGGGCGAGGGGGGTGCATATAAATTACACGGGGAGGGGGGGAGCGTGGGGGTGGGGAGGGGGCCCAGGTACCCCCCGGGACCAGCCGGGAGGAGGGGGGTCCAGCCCCAAAACGCCACTCAGGCGCTCTCCGCCTCGGAGCTGGAGTCGGAATAGTCGGCGACGAGGGAGGTGGACGGGGCAGCCGGGGGGGTGCCAGGGACGGCTGTCCCGGCCTCGGCCCCTCCCTGCGGCTCACTGGCGGGTGCGGGGGGGCTGCAGGGTGTCGTCTCGCCCTGCTCCGGCCCCCCGGGCTCCGCCGGCCCCTCGGGCCCCTCTCCAGAGCGACGCCGGACGATGCCCAGGCCAGTGAGGGTAGCAGGGGGGCCCCCTCGGCCCCGCAGCGCTCGCCCCCCGAGGCCCAGCTTCCGCAGCGCCTCGCCAGCTCTGCCGCCAGTGGCCGGGGAGAACCAGGAGCGGCTGGAGATCTCTGTCCGCTTCATCCTCTGCTTCTCCTCGTAGGCTGCGGAGGGGGACAGGGACAGGCTGGGGGTCACAGGGGTGGGGGGCCAGAGGCCCTCGCTGCCCCCCTCGCCCGCCCCAGCCCCCCCACGCACAGTCGGGGCTGTGGTACTTGAGCAGCGCGGCCAGGCGCCGGTCCTCCTCCGACTCCCGCACCAGAGGGATGCTCAGGCCGGCCTTTGCCTGCAGCGCCGCCGCCTCCTCCTCCTCCTCCCGCAGCGTCTTCTTCTCCTCCTTGGTGGGGAGGGGGACAAGGGGTCTGTCAACCTCCCTGGCCGGGTAGGGGAGGGGGCTGCAGAACCCCCCCAGCCCCTCCCTGGGCTCACCCTAAAGTGCCTCCGGAGCCGGCTGTTGAGGGCGAAGTCATCCTTCCAGGCGCTTTGGGCCTCCTGCAGACTGGCCAGCGTGGGGACGGCTCGCTGTAACGTCGCCCGGTCGGCCACGCCGTGTTCCAGCCGGAACATGGCGTCCGTCTCCAGCTTCTCCTTCTCCTCCCGCTCTGGGACAGGGGACAGCAAGGGGATTTGGCGGATGTCCCTCTCAGGGTTGGGACTTGCCGGCGGAACCGGGACTTACCGGTGGGTAGGACTTGTTCGTTATCCTTCATGTCCCAGCGCTCCTCCTTGCGCCGGGCCCCACTGACGATGACGTAGTCGCAGCCCGCCGGGTCCGTCTGCATCTCAATGTAGTTGACGCAGAGGTGGCACTTCATCCGAAACCTGGGGAGGGGGACAGGGTCAGGGTGGGGGTCCCTGCGCCCCGGGGCTGCCCACGGCAAGGGGGGAAGGATGGGGACGTGGCTGTCGCACCCACCTGTAGATGGGCGTCGTGTAGTAAGTGCCGACCTTCTTCTTCTCCGCGTTGTACCGGACACCTGTGAGGGAGAATGGGGTTGGGGGGGGGGGATCAGAACCCCCACCGCATCCAGGGCACGCAGATTCGGGGACTGCGGAGCCCCGGTGACACTGGAGCAGGGGGAAGGAGCTCAGAGGAGGTCGATTCCAGCGGGAGAACTCACCCATCCCGATGTGGTTCTTGCAGCCGTCGCACCAGATGTTGTAGGGCATCTCGAACCTGGGGAGGGGGACACACGGCGCGGGGCCGTCACCGCAGCTGCGGGGGACGTGGCACGAGCGCCCCCGCACGCACACCGCAGGGGAAGGGAGGGTTCGGGGTCTCCCCAGCCCCGCGCATCCCCTCACCTGATGACGAGGATGCCCTGGGACAGCTTGCGGGCCCTCTCCCGCAGCGGGTGGCTATGGTGGTACTTGTTGAGGGAGCCATGCTGCCGGGAGGGAAGCAGAGGCGGGGTCAGCAAGCCTACCTCCCCCCCCCAAGACCCCCCCCCCCCAAACCTGGAGCCGGGTGTCCTCATCCCCAGCGCTGCTGAGCTCCTCACCTTGGCCGGGTCGAAGTCAGGGGGGTAGTACTTGTTCGTGCCTTTGCGTTCACCCTGGTTGAGGGGGGGACACGGGGGGTGTTAGAGCCAGACGGGGACCCCGGCGCGGCCACAGTGGCCCCGGTGTGACCACGGTGGCCCCGGCGCAGCCACGGCAGCGTCCGGCCCCACTCACCATGGCGAAGGGTCTCTAGTGCTGCGGGACTGGGACAGCCAGGACCTGGGGGGGGACAAGGAGTCGTTGTCACAGGGGTGGGGGGCTGGCTAGGAGGCTCCCAGTCTGTACTGGGATGCAGACACCTGCCCAGCAGGGGGTCACTGGTCACCAGTACGTACCGGGACACAGCCATCCCTCCCAGTACGGGGTCACCGAGACACAGACACCCCTCCCAGTACGGGGTCACTGGTCACCAGTACATACCGGGACACGGATACCCCTCCCAGTACAGGGTCTCCAGTACGTACCGGGACACGGACACCCCTCCCAATATGGGGTCGCTGGTCACCAGTACGTACTGGGAGACGGACACCCCTCCCAGTACGGGACACCGGCCCTGGCCCCCCCCCCATCCCCACCGACCTCTTCCTGCTCCGCTCCTCAGGCACCGCCTCTTCCGCTGCGTCACTCGGCGATGATCTAGGTCGCCGGAAGGGGGCGTGCCCTCCCGGACTCCCCCGCCCTTCCCGCAGCCCCGCGCCTGCGCAGTGCGCGCCACGTGCCCTACCCCCGCCCCCGCGCTTGCGCCGCCGCAGCGCCGTCATCTGCGGCCGCCCATAGCAACCGGTGCCCATGGCAACGGCACCCACGGCCGCCCATGGCAACCGGGGCCCATGGCAACCGGGGCCCATGGCAACGGCACCCACGGCCGCCCATGGCAACCGGGGCCCGCGGCAGCCTGGACCACCGACTGCCCGTGTGGCAACCACGACCCACGGCTGCCATGGCAACCGGGGCCCGTGGCAACCAGCCCCATGGATGCCCGTGACAACCAGAGCCGCCGAGGGAAGCGCCACGCACACGCGTGTGTACACACACACACACCCCCACCCCCCCCGGCATGCATTCGCCCCACGCCAAAACCCCCCAATAACGGGTAAAACGGGAACGGGGGGAGACAGCCCAGACCCCCGGCTGACCCCCCCCAGACCCGGACCCAGGGCTCAAGTTGCCCCTCGGCGCTAACGAGGTGTCACCCGCACTAACGGGGGTCACAGCCCTACTGAGGGGGTCGCGGCAATGCTGACCGGGTTTTGCCTGTTTAGGGGGATGGCAGCTGACCCCTTTCCCCCAAAATGGGTGGGAGGGGACTGGCCCGGGCCCCCCAGCTCCCCCCCCCCCCCCCGGGGGACGGTCGGAGCGGGGTGACCCCCGGTCCCGGTGACACTGCGTCCCGGTGACATTGCTGGGACACACGGCCTCGCACCGAGGTCCCACCCAGGTAACTGTGGGTCTGTGTCCCCCCCTTCCCGGGGGGCTCAGGCAGTGGCATCCCCCAGCCCATCCCTGCCTGGGGGTTTTGGCTCCTGGGCCCCCCCATTCCCAGCCCCACCCCGGGTGCTGCCTAGTTTAATTAAAGCCATTAATTCCCTTCAAGCCCCTTTAACAGACCCTGGGTCCCCCCCCTCCCCAGGCAGCGAGCTCACGTCTGCCAAGTCAGTGGCTCTCGGGGACATTAGATAGGGGGTCCTGGGGGGAGAGGGGCATGTAGGGACACCCCCGAGCCCCCCTGCCTGTGGGCAGGAGAAGGCTGGGATGGAGGTGTCCCCGTCCCCAGGGTGTGGGTCCCCGTCCCCAGGGTGTGGGTCCCCGTCCCCAAAGCCATGACAAGGGTCCCTGGGTCCCCATGGGGACAGCCAGGTCCCCATCCCCATCACCACGACAAGGGTCCCCACAGGGATGGCGGTGTCCCCGTCCCCATTGCCATGACGAGGGTCCTCAGGTCCCCATGGGGATGGCCGTGTCACCGTCCCCACACACCCACCTCCACCATCACCGTGCCCCAGCGGGCGCCAGCGCGGCCCCGGTAGCCTCTGATCACGGCGGCAATGAGCTCCTGGCCGCAGCGGGCGGCAGCTGCTTCATCACAGGGAAACGCTAACGAGCGCTATGCACCCGCCGTGCCCGCTGTGCCCTGGCGGGCAGACAGACAGACGGACGGAGCTGGGGGCTCCTGCACTGCACCCCAGCCCCAGCAGGACCTCACGGTGTCCCTGGCCTGGCCCAGTGAAGCCCCTCGTGTCCCAAAAATGAATTTTCTGGCCGGGTGGGCTCCTGGCAGCTCCAGCGGTCCCCAGGGCCGGGCAGGAGCCATGTGGTACAGTGGGTGGCCACCCTGAGCTTTGCCCCGCAGCCGGATCATGGTGCTGGGGCCGATCCGGGACCCTTTGCTCCTGCTGTCCCCGAAAGCGCCAGGAACGTGCTGAGCTTTGCAAATCTCCGATGCCCAGCACAGCCCTGGCTCGCTGCAGGGATGGCAGCGAGAGCAGCGGCAGCCCCCGGCTTCCCCAACCCTGGTGTGGGGACATACACACACACGCGCGGCCGCAGGATCCGGCCACCGAGGACAAAGCACCAGCACTGGGTTTCTACTGGGGGGAAATGAGCCAGGGCTGCGGAGCTGGAGGTGCCGAACTTGGAGGCGGTGCAGGATGCAACCGCAGCAGGGTGACCGGGTTGGCATGGCCGGGGCATCCCGGCTCTGCTGCGCGGCCGCTTTGGGGCCAGATCCGTCCTCCCCCGTGCCCCCTGTGCCAGCCTTTCCCTCCTCCAGCTGCCTCCAGCCCCCCCTGGCCTTGGAGAAACCCCCTCTGGCCGCCCTGGCAGCGGGGCTGGATCCAGCGCGGGGCCAAGGGGCCGTGGTGCCCGGTAGTGCCCGCACCGGCTGCCGGCACCACGGGATGCCCATCTGCACAGGGCACGTGGGGGCACGAGGCCAGGGCCTGGGGCCGCATCCTGTGCCACCGAGCTGGGGCTGGCCACAGGGGTCCGGGACCCTCTGGGACAGCGGGGAGCCGCGCCAGGGTCCCCATAGCTGGGCACACGGGTGGTGTTGGCACCCGCTCCGGCGCTGGCCCCCAGCTTCGGCATACAGCCAGGGAAAGCGGGAAAGTGCTGAGCCCGGAGTCTGGCAGAGCTGCCCGTGTTAACCCCCCCCGCTCCACCCTGCCAGCACGCGCCTGCCCGCGGCATGCACACGTGCCGGGCCGGTACGGTCATCAGGCCTCGCACACGCATCCCGGGGCATGCACACGTGTGTGGGGCCGTGCACACGCGTGTGAGGCCACGCGCACGCGTGTGCCGGGTGATGCTGGAAGCCGTGCGGAAGGCAGAGGGTCCTCCCAGTCCACCCTCGCCGGGTGTTTTTGGGGTCCCCGTTACTCGGAGGTGACACTTAGGGTCCTCCCCCATCCTGGTGGGGATGGTCCCCGGGGGGGGGCACGTCCCGGCCGTGGGGCTGGGGAAGGGCCATGGCTGCAGCGCCGTGGCCGTGGGGCCGGCAGCGCTCCCAGCTCGACGCCTGCCACGAGGGCTGAGACCCAGCCACGCTCGGTGCATCCCCTGGCGCCCACTCGGTGCCTGGGGTGACATCCCCACGGCCGGGGACAGTGGGGACGGGGAGCAGAGCTGGAGCCCTGGTCCCCCCCCCAACCCTGCCAGCTCCCCCCCCATCCTGGCTCCGGTTCCTCGCTGCATCTGCGGCTCGGCCGGAGTCAGCGCTGCCACCAAGGGCTGCTGCAACCCGGCACCGCCGGCACAGCCCGGCCCGTGGCCCAGCTGGGGGGTGCGGGGGGCTGCAGGGGGTTCCCCCAGGGTCGCTGGTGGCGGGGGGGACACAGGTGGGCATAGGGACGGTGGCCCTGTTCCAGCCTGGCACTGTCACCCCTCCCCGCACGCCCTCTGGCATCGCCTGTGGGTGGGGGGCGCAGGGCGACGCTTTTTGGGGGGAAAAGGGCCTGAAACGGCAAAGCTGCCCCGTGTTGGGTGGGGGGCTGCGGTGGGGGGGGGGGGGGGGGGCTCTGTCCCCCCTCACCCCAGCCCCATGCCGGGGGTGATGGAGACGCAGCCCTGAGCATTCCCCCCAGACTCGGGGTGCAGGAGGGTGGGAAGGCGGGGGGCCGCGGTCCCACTCCCCCCGCAGCCGCCCCCCTCGCCCCTCGCCAGCGGCACCGAGCTGGGTGCGTGGCAGGGCCGCGGTGCCGGGACAAAAGCGCTGCCCGGACAAAGGGCCCTGACGTCAGGCACGGGGCTGGGGGGCACCGGGCGACCTACTTCCCGCCGCGCCGGGGGGGGGGCAGCCGCGGCTCGGGGGGACCCCACGGTGCTGCCGCTGCCCCCCCGCATCCTTCCTCCTTTCCCCGGGGCCCCCCAGCCCCGGCAGAGTCCGGCCGCGGCGTGCCCCCGCACACCCCAGGGATGGGGTTGGGGTGACCCCGGGGGTCTCCCCGTGGGGAAACTGAGGCAGGCGCCAGCAGCCAGGTCCGGCTTCCTTAACCAGGGCGGCTGCGTAATTAAAGCCCCAGTTAATGAATTAATGCCAGGGCTGTGGAGAGGAGCTGGCCGCAGGGACAGGGACGGGGGGGTAGGGACGGGAGGGTCTGGGGGGACGGGGGGGGTGAGGGCACCGCGGCCCTGCCACCGCCCTTGCCGGCGGCCACCCGTCCTCACGCACGTGGCCACGTGTGTTGCCGTGCGAGGATCGCACATGCGGTCACGCCTGTGGTCACGCGTGTTGGCCACGGGGCCGTGCAGGTGTGCATGGACTCGCACGCGGTCGGGCACGGGGTCTCGCACGCGATTGTGCGCATTTGGGCCCATGGGCATGCGTAGCCTCACACGCTGGGCGTGCTCCTGTCCCTGCAGTCGTGCGCAGCGTTGCACGTGGTTGCGCACGCCCTCGCACGCTGTCCTGTGGCATGTGTTGGTCCTGTGGCCGTGCACGCTGTTCCTGCCCGCGGCCCTGCACGCCCTCACACGCTGTCCTGCACGCAGCTGTGTGCATCAGTCCCGTGGTCGTGCACGCCCGTACACGCCGTCCTGCTTGTGCGTGCCTGCGCGCGCCATCCTGCCTGTGGTCCTGCACGCTCTTAACACAAGGTCGTGCACGCCCGTGCACGCCATCCCTCCCGTGCTTGTGCACGTCCTTGCACGTGGTCCTGCAGACCCTTGCCCGTGGCTGTGCACGCCATCCTGCTCATGGCTTTGCACACCCGTGCACACCGTCCTGCCCCTGGTTTTGCCCGCTCACACACGCCACCCTGCTCGTGGCTTTGCACACCGTGCACGCCATCCCACCCGTGGTTGTGGGCGCCCTTGCACGTGGCTGTGCACACCCTTGCCCGTGGTCCTGCAGACCCTACCCCGCGGCTTTGCACACCCGCGCACACCGTCCTGCCGCCGGTTTTGCACACCCTTGTCCGTGGTCCTGCAGCCCACCCTTGCCCGTGGCCGCGCACACCCGTGCCCGTGGTCCCGCAGACCCTTGCCCCGGGCTTTGCACACCCGTGCGCACCGCCTTGCTCGTGGTTTTGCACACCCGCACACACCGTCCTGCCGGTGCCGGGTGCCCGGTGGGTGCCGGACACGTTCCCCCGGGGTGCTGCACCCCCAGCACCACCCCCCCTTTCCGTGCCCCCCCCCCCATTCCCGCGCTCGTTTTAGCCCTAACCCGGGCGGCGGCGGCGGCGGCGGAGGAGGAGGAGGAGGCGGGGGGAGGAAGAGCCCCGCGGGCAGGCGGGGGGGGAGCAGGAGGAGGAGGAGGAGGAGGAGGAGGAGGAGGAGGAGGAGGAGGAGCGCGGAGGCTCTGCCGCAGCCCGGGCCGATGGGCCCCGCCGCCCCGCTGCTGCCGGGGGGCTGACGGCGACCCCCGCCCGGCCCCACCGAGCCCCGAAGCCGGGGGGGGGGTGGGGGGGTGGGACGAGGACACCCCCCCCGCAGCGCCGCCCCCCACCGCCGCCGCCGCCGCCGCTTTTTACCGCTTTTCTTTTGGGCGCTGGGGGCTTTTTTTTTTGGGGGGGGGGGGCAAATTTCGGCCCCTCCCGCCGATGCTCCGGGCTGCCTCGGCGGCGGCTGCCGGGGGCGGCGGGACGCGCTGACCGGGCGCGTTTTTTTTTTTTTTTTCCCGCCCCCCCCCCCCCCATTGGCGCAGCCGGGGCCGCCGCGCTGGGGGAGCTGCCGCCGCCCCCCCCCCCCCTTTCCCGCCCCGCTGCTGCATCGGGGCACCTCGGCACCCCCCCACCCCGTACCGGCAGCCGCAGCGGCGGGACCCCCCCCGCCCCGCCGGGGGTGCCGCCCCCCCCCTCGCCCCCCCGCTGCCGGATTGCGGGGGGGCAGCACCCGCCGGCCCCCGCCGCGGGGGCTCAGAGGAAGGATGCTCGGGCCGGTCCCCGCTCCCGCCGGCCCCGCCGCTTGAGCGACACCCACCCCCCCCCGCCCCGACCTCCACCCCCGGCCCGGCCGGGACGGACCCCGGCCCCCCCCCCCCCCCCTTCCCCGCCGCGGCGGCGGCCCATGGGATGTGATGAGCTCCTCGCCGGCGCCGGCCTCAGCAGCGTAAGCCCCGGCCCGCGGCTCTCGGCAGGATGGCTCGCTTCGGAGACGAGGTGCCGGCCCGTTACGGGGCAGGAGGCGGCGGGACCGGAGGCCCCGGGGCCGCGGCGGGGGGCCGGGGAGCGGGGGGTCCGCGGCAGGGCGGCCCCCCCGGGGCGCAGAGGATGTACAAGCAGTCGATGGCCCAGCGAGCCCGCACCATGGCTCTCTACAACCCCATCCCCGTCCGGCAGAACTGCCTGACGGTCAACCGCTCCCTCTTCCTCTTCAGCGAGGACAACGTGGTGAGGAAATACGCCAAAAAGATCACCGAATGGCCATATCCTTTGGGGGGGGGGCGGGGGGAGAAGGGGGGGGGGCCGCGGCATGCCAGCCGCTCACCGGGCCCCCGGGTCTCTGTCCCACGTCCCCATCCCCCTGCCCTGCATTGGGTCCCCCATCCCCCTGCCCTGCGCCCGACTCCCCGTCCCCACGCCACGTCCCCGTCCCCATCCCCGTGTGCCGCACCTGCTCCTTGTCCCCGCGCTGGGGACCCTGCTTCCCTGCCCTGCGCCACCTCCCCGTCCCCCGTCCCCATCCCCCTGACCTGCATCGGGGTTCCCATCCCACGTCCTGCATCAGCTCCCCACGTCCTCATCCTGCACCAGCTCCTCATCCCCATATTGGGGTCCTCATCTCCCTACCTTGCATGAGGTCCCCGTCCCCACACCACGTCCCCATTCCCCTGACCCGCATCGGGGTCCCCGTCCCCACACCACATCCCCATTCCCCTGACCCGCATCAGGGTCCCCGTCTCCACACCACATCCCCATCCCCCTGACCTGCATCGTGGTCCCCATTCCCACACCATGTCCCCATTCCCCTGACATGCATTGGGGTCCCCATTCCCCTGACCCCCATTGGGGTTCCTGTCCCCACGCCATGTCCCCATCCCCCTGACCCGCATTGGGGTCCCCATCCCCACACCACATCCCCATTCCCCCAACCTGCATTGGGGTCCTCGTCCCCATGTCCTGCACCAGCTCCCTATCCCCACGCTGCATCCCTGTCCTCTGTCCCCAGCCCCATGCTGGGGTCCCCTGCCCCATGCCCTGTCCCCGGCCCCCTCTCCTGCACCCAGCCCCTCTCCATCGTCCCTGTGGCCGTGCCCCCATGCCAGTCCCTGCCCAGTGGGTTTGGGGGGTCCAGCTTATCCTGGGGGGCTGGGGGTAGGGGGACCCCATTGCACCAGTGTCTCCCAGTGCCCTCATTGCGGGGGGGTGGGCCTGACCTGGCATCCCCATGTCCCTGCACCCCTCGGCGCTGGGCTCAGCCCCACCATCCCCCCCCGGTGCCAGCAGAGCCCGTCTCCATCACCCTGGGGTTCCCCCAGACTTGGGGTGTCCCCAGGCGTCTGTGCCCCCCCCCCAGGGCTGATCCACTGGCGCGTTTGGGGGCACAGGGCTGTTTTGGGGCATCGTTGCGGGGCTGCAGCTCCGGCCCCACTGCCCTTGGCTACCTCCTGGCCCGTTCCCCCCCTTCCTGTACCCCAAAACCCTCAGCCGGCAGCAGTGGCCCCAAAAGGGCCACTGGCACCCAAAAAGGACCACAGTCACCACTCCTCACGGCCGTGAGGGCCCTGTGTGGGCTGGGGGGGCCACCACGCGGTTTTGGGGTGCTGCCGAGGGCTCGCCGCCAGGTCCACCGGCTGTGCGTCTCCCCTGAGCTTTTTGGGGAAACCCCCCCCCCCCCAAAACCGGGGAGGATTTGGGCAGCGGGTGCTGCCGGTGCCCCACTGGGCATGTGCGCCGCAGCCGCGGTGCTGTGGCGATGGGCGGCGGGGGGGGATGCGTCCGGCGCAGCACCGAAATGTCGGCCCCGGTGCGGGGACGGTGCTGCTGGTGCGGGGACGGTGCTGCCGGTGCTGGGACGGTGCTGCGAGCAAATCCCGGGGCGGGGGGGGCGGCGGTTTGCTGCGTGGAAGCAAATCTGCCGGTGCGTGGCCTTGCCGTGCCGTGCCATGCCGTGCCGCAGCAGGACGGGCACCGCCGGCAGCACCGTGGCGGTGGCTGTAGCATCCCGGGGGCAGGACCCGGCACACCGAGCCCCACCGTGCCAGGCCCTGCCGTTGGCTCCGAGCAGGGCGTCCCCGCTGCCGCGTGCAAACCGGGTCACCGTGCCATGTGGCGGGGAAGGGGCTTCGTGGTGGCGGAGGGGGGGGTGAGGGCGGAGGAGCGGCGGGCGAAGGCGGCTGCTGTCGCAGCGGGGTCGGTGGCCGGCGCTGACGTCCAGCCGGGTGGCCGGAGCTGGCGGCGAGGCGGGAGCGGGGCTAGTGGTGGAGGGGGGGGTCAGGGTGCTGGCGTGCTGAGGGCGAGGGCAGCCTTGCCGGCGGGCGCAGCGGGGGCCGGGGAGGGTGATGCATCGCGCCGCCCACCCCGAGCCCCTGTGGGCCCCATCCTGCGGGCGTGCGGAGCCTCCCCCGCTGTCACGACGGCCCGGGTGGGAGGAGGCGGTGGGCTCCGTTTGGCCGGGGGGGTCACTCTCCCACGGCACCCAAAGCCCGTCCCGCTGGGCACCCGCACTCCAGCTCCCCGTGGTGGGTGGTGGCACGGCCCCGCTCACGGCTGGCACGGTGCGGGGGGCCGACGGGCGCTGCCTGACCCTTGCGGGGCTGCCCCGGGGAGGCTGTGCCCTGGTTCGGGGGGCAGAGCTGGCCCTGGGCACGGGTCCCCACGGCCGGAGAGCTGTGCTGTGCCAGATAGCCATGCCAGATAGCCGTGCTGTGCCGGATAGCCGCGCTGTGCCAGATAGCTGTGCTGCATCGCTGTACTGTGCTGGATGGCCGTGCCGGAGAGCTGTGCTGCCCCGGATAACTGTGCCGTGCCAGATAGCTGTGCCGGATAACTGTGCCGTGCCGGATAGCTGTGCCGGATAGCTGTGCCGGATAGCCGTGCTGTGCTGGACAGCCGTGCCATGCCAGATAGCTGTGCTGTGTCTGATAACTGTGCCAGATAATCGTATTGTGCCGGATAGCCGTGCCGGATAGCTGTGCCACGCTGGATGCCTAAGTGGAATAGCCATGCCAGGCAGCCGAGCTGTGCCGGGTAGCCCTGCCATGACAGATAGCTGTGCCAGGCCACACAGCCGTGCCAAATGTCCATGCCACGTTGCCATGCCAGGCCAGATATCCGTGCTGAATAGCTGTGCCTGATAACCGTGCCGGGCCAGATAGCTGGGCTGTGATGGATATCCATGACGGATGGTTGTGCCAGGCCACATAGCCATGCCGGATAGCCATGCCGTGCTGGATAGCCATACCGGATAGCCGTACCAGATAGCCGTGTTGTGCCGGAAAGCTGTGCCATGCCAGATAGCTGTGCTGGATAGCTGTGCTATGCTGGATAGCCTTGCCGGGTAGCCGTGCCGTGCCAGATAGCTGTGCCAGGCCGGATAGCCGTGCCATGCTGGATAGCCATGCCGGATAGCTGTGCCGCATCAGGCAGCAGGGCCAGCGGCCGTTCCCCACACCTTGGCTGCGCTGTGGAAGGGTGGGGAGCAGGATCCGGTCCCATCTTTCGTCTGTCGTTGCCGCTGGCGTGACCTCAGCCGAGCCCTCAGCTCTGGTCATGGGGCAGCTCTGCTGGTGCGCCCGGGGGCTGCAGCACCCGCCGGCTGCACGGGTCTGGCGGCACAAACGGGGTGTCCCACTCGGTGGCCACGTAATGTGGCGCAGGACTTGCCACAGGGCTGCAGGACGGGGTGTCTCGAACCCCCCCCGGCCTGCCCCAGCCCATGCTCAGCTGCCACCGCTGCCACCCACCCACACCTGCTGCCACCGCACCCCGGCACCGCTGGCTGGGATAGGGGATGCGCTCACGGAACGCAGACCCCAAAATGTGTATGGGTCCCGGCAGTGGCACCGCACGAGGACGGCACCCTTGCTTGGGAGCCGGCGGGGCCGGGCGGGTGCCGTGTAGGTCTCCCCGGGTCCCGCTGTCGCCGAGGCGCTTTGATCGCCGCCGGCTCCCGCCGGGCGAGAGGCTTCGTGCCGAGGAGCCGGGGCCGCCGGGTCGCGCCTTTGATGGGGAAATTAATGAGCCGCGGAGCACGTGGGCGCTGGTGGCAGCCGGGCCTGCATCTCCGCTGCCAACCGCCGCCGGCGCGGGGGGGTCCCAAACCCCCCTTCCCTTTGGGCATCCCACCGGCCACTCTCCTGCCTCGGTTTCCCCAACCAGCCTGGTTTGGGGGGGACCCCAGGCCCCCGCGGGCTCGGCCCAGCCGGGTTTTCCTTGACTCGGCCGCACTCCTTTTGAATACATGATTTTAGCCACCATCATCGCGAACTGCATCGTCCTGGCGCTGGAGCAGCACCTGCCCGACGAGGACAAGACCCCCATGTCGGAGCGGCTGGTGAGCGCGGGGTCGGCGGGGGGCTCCGGCGAGGGTCCCCGACCACCCTGGCGTGGGTGGCAGGACCGGGGCTGGCTGCCAGCCTGCACCGCACACAGCCGGCACACCCGGCACCCGATGGCCATGGCTCCTGGTCCCCCCGGACCCGCCGGCGTCCCAGTTTCCTCTTTGCTGGGAATCTGGGCCATGCCGGGAGCGGCGGCCGCCTCCGCCTCACAGCACCTGGAGAGGGTGGAGGGGAGATGGGGCCAGCGGCTGCCCCGGATGCCCCCTCGCCCCACGGGCTGGGAGCATGCGTGTGGGGGGGTGTCCCCGTGTCCCCCGTCCGGCGGCCTCACGCCTGTCCCCGTTCCCAGGACGACACGGAGCCGTACTTCATCGGCATCTTTTGCTTTGAGGCGGGGATCAAGATCATCGCGCTGGGCTTCGCCTTCCACAAAGGCTCCTACCTGCGCAATGGCTGGAATGTGATGGACTTCGTGGTCGTCCTCACCGGGTGAGGTCCCCGTCCCACCTGCCCGGGGACATGGGGGGACGTGCGCTGCCCCCCCCCCCGCAGAGGGTTTTTGTGTGCTTGTGCACACACGTGTCAGCCCTGCGCCCTTCCCCGTGTGCAGCAGACCCACGCGTGTGCGTGCAGGCTGCAGGACCCCGCCTGCGTGGTGGAGCACGTGTGTGCAGAGGATGTGTGTGCACGTACATGTGTGCACATGCACATGCGTGTACGCACACGCGTGTGCGAGGCCTCTGTGTGTGCAGGGCTGCACCCGCCGGCAGTCCCGGGTGTCACCAGTGCCTGCCGGGCCAGGGCCGGGCAAGACGTTAATTATCGCCTGCGGCGCTCGTCCCGCTTCCCCAGCGGCAGCAAGTGCCTCTTAGCGCTGTCACAATATTTCCCCATGCCGCCACTCACCGGCCCAGCACCCGCGCCTGCCGCTGGCGCTTTGGTGGCAGCCCCGACTTCCCCGGGCCCGGAGCTGCCCCCCCCGGCCATGGCACCCTAGCCCCAGACCCTCTGATGGCTGCTGTGTGTCCTGTGTTCACCCTCCTGCCAGGAGAGCTGGTGGGGAAACTGAGGCAGGGAGCAGTGGGGCTGTTGTTGGAGGGGACAGCCCAGTCTCTGACGTACATGACCCGTGGCCCCTCGAGCACTCGGCTACATCAGGGGTTGCTCTTTGGCTGCTTTCCTTTGCTCCCCCCCACCCCGCACCCTCCTCCCCCCGTGCCTCCTGGTCCCCTGATCAAACTGCTCCCCTCCAACTCCTGCACCCTGCTCTCCCTTGCCCTTGCCTGCTCCCCTCATGCCCTTCTCTCCCCTTGCACCCTGTTTCCCCTGCACCCCGCTTCCCCCTTCCCCCTGCACCCCTTGCACCATACTCCTCCCTTGCTCCTTGCCTGCTCCCCCCTGCACCCTGCTCCCCCTGCACCCTGCTCCCCAGTTTGCCCCCCTGCTCCCCCCTTGCCCCCCGCCAGCCCCAGCCCAGCCCCTGTGAATGAGTTGCGGCGTCACCGAGGCAACAAGGATGAATGAACTCGGGGGGACCCAGCGGGGTGAATGGGGGTGATGGGGATGAATGGAGATGAATGGGGGTGATGGGGATGAATGGGGGAGATGGGGATGAATGGGGCCGGCTGGTTGCTGTTGTGACGGGCAGCAGGAAGGGACCCTCCACAGCATCGGGGGGGGGGGGGGCCGGGGGGCTGGCAATGAACCCCTGGGGTGCATCCAGGTGCCTGGGACCCCCCGCCGTCACCCAGGTCCTGGGGGATCCTGTGGGCTGGTGCTGGCCGGGGGCTACGACCCCCCAGGCCGGGCCCTGCTCCAGCATCAGCACTGGCAGCGCTGCCGCGTTCAGCCCGGAGAGGCTAAATATAGCCCAGCGCTCCCGCCCGCGCTGCCGGCACGGCCGTGGGCACGTGGCCGTGCGGCTGGGACGTGGGGGCTCTTGGTGGCTGTGATGGCATGGCCGTGGGCTTGTGGCCGTGTGGTGGGGACATGTGGGCTCGCCGTGGCTGTGACGGTGTAGCCGTGGGGCACGTGGTGGCCCGTGGAGGATGTGTGGCTCCGCTGGGATGTGACGGCTCTTGGTGGCCGTGATGGCACAGCCCATGGAGGGGGGCACGTCCCACGCTGGGATGCGGTGGTCCATGGGGGACGGGTGGCCATGCTGGGACATCGTGGCTCTTGGTGGCCACAGTGGCACGGCTGGTTGGCGGCCCTGGCTGGGTCGGGGTGCCGGCTGTCCCTGCCCCCTGACCCCCCCCTTCTTGCCCGCAGCATCCTGGCCACCGTGGGCTCCCAGTTTGACTTGCGGACGTTGCGAGCCGTGCGCGTGCTCCGGCCCCTCAAGCTGGTCTCGGGGATCCCAAGTGAGTGGCTGGGGGGTCCGGGGGGGGGAGGGGGGCCTGGGGGTTTCGGGGGGGGGCCGCGGCTGCTCAGCCCCATCTGGCGCAGGTTTACAAGTCGTCCTGAAGTCCATCATGAAGGCGATGATCCCGCTGCTGCAGATCGGCCTCCTCCTGTTTTTCGCGATCCTCATTTTTGCAATCATAGGATTAGAGTTTTATATGGGCAAATTTCACACCACCTGCTTCGACCTGGTGACGGGTAGGTCTGCCCCCGCCTCCAAACCCCCCCTACCCCTCCCTGCCCACCCCCCCCCCCCAGCCCTGCCTCAGTTTCCCCACTAGGGAGGGCTCAGAGCCCGCCGTGGGGTTGGGATCAGGGGCTGGCTCCTTCCCCCCCCTTCCATCTCCCTGGGCCCGTGGCCCGCGCCCGATATGGAACGGCCTAATTACTTCTCTCCCCTGATGAAGATGCCGTTAATTGGCGGGAGCTATTTCTGCACGGCAGCCGCGTCAGCACCATGGGGGGGGGGGGGGCCTGAAGGAGGCTGCGGGGGGGACGACGGGGGGGTCTGGCAGCCCCATGGGGGTCACCCCCTGACTCTAAACTCTCCTGGGTGAATGCAGCCCTGGGGGGGGGGACAGGGGGTCCGGGCTTGGGGGGTTGGGGGGGCAGGAGCAATCCCCAAATCTGCGTCCCTTCCTCCCAGACGAGATCAAGGTGGAAGTCCCCTGCGGGACGGACGAGCCGGCCCGGATCTGCCCCAACGGCACCAAGTGCAAGAAGTACTGGGAGGGCCCCAACTACGGCATCACCCAGTTCGACAACATCCTCTTCGCCGTCCTGACCGTCTTCCAGTGCATCACCATGGAAGGGTGGACAGACCTCCTCTACTATGTGAGCCCTGACGCCACGGGAATGGGCACCGCTGTGTGTGTCCCCCCCCGCAGGGTCCCCTCTTTCCCCATTGAAGCCGTCTTCTGTCCCCTGAGGGCTCGCCAGTCCCTGAGGGGGTCCCCAAGTTGTCTCGGGGGTGGGCGGGGGGGGGGGGTCCCTGCTCACTTCTGCCATGCTCCGACCCTGCGGGGTGCACGGGGATAGAGGACAATGGGATGCAGCCCCCACCTCCCGCCCCCAAAAAGGTGGAGGTGATTTGCAGAGGGAAGGGTTGCTGCAGAGCAGGAGGGTACCCCAAAAAAAGGGTGCTGGGGTCCCCCCCTCTGCTGGCAGCCCCAAGCCTTGCAGGGATGGTCTGCATCCTCTCTGGCCCCCCCGTGTCCCCCCTCTGGTACCATGTGTCCTCCCGTGGCCCACCCTCCCATGTCCCAGCGTGGGGTGGGGAGCATGGCCAGGGGATTTGGGGTGCTGCCAGCCCCCAGGGGGGACGCCGGAGCTGCTGCGGTGCACTCTGTCCCTTGGCCTATATCCAGCCACCAAAACAAAGCTGTGCCCGTGCCCCCCCCAGGTCACGGGACCCCCCCACCCCTGACCCCTCCTTCCCCCCCCCCCCCTAGAGCAACGATGCCTCAGGGAACACTTGGAACTGGCTGTACTTCATCCCTCTCATCATCATCGGCTCCTTTTTTATGCTGAACCTAGTGCTGGGGGTGCTGTCTGGGTAAGCGGCGGGGCGGGGGGGGCGGCCTCAGCGGGAGGGGGGTGCCCACCCTGGCCCCCCACTGATGCCGGCCCCACAGGGAGTTTGCCAAAGAGCGGGAGCGGGTGGAGAACCGCCGGGCGTTCCTGAAGCTGCGGCGGCAGCAGCAGATCGAGCGGGAGCTCAACGGCTACATGGAGTGGATCTCCAAGGCGGGTGAGGGCCGTGACACCCCCCCCAGCCCCCCCCCCCGGGACACCCGCACTCCCCCGACCCCACTGAACTCCCCACTTTTTTCTCAGAAGAAGTGATCCTGGCGGAGGACGAGACGGAGGGAGAGCCCCGGCACCCCTTTGATGGTAAGTGCCCTGCCCCAGCGTGCGCCCCGGCAGGGGGGGCGGCCACCCCGGGGTGGGGGTGTCGTGGCGGGGACCCCCTGGTGATGCCCGCCTCCCTCTGCCCCTCGCCCCTGTGGGAGCTCTCCGGAGGGCCACCATCAAGAAGAGCAAGACGGACCTGCTGAGCCCTGAGGATGCCGAGGAGCAGCTGGCCGACATCTCCTCCGTGGGTGGGTGGGGGGCACGGGTGCCCCCGGTTTGGGGCGGTGGGTTGGGGGCGATGGGTTGGGGGGGTGATGGCTGATGGGGTGGGGAGGTGATGGGTAGGGGGGGATGACCCATTGGGGGATGATGGGGGGGGGGTGACGGGTTGGGGGGTGACGGGTGATGGGGTGACTGGTGATAGAGTGGTGGTGGAGAGGCGGTGGGTGATGGGGTGAGGAGGTGATGGGTGGGGGGGATGACGTGTTGGGGGGTGATGGGTGGGGGGGTGATGGGTGACAGGTGATGGGGTGACGGTGATGGAGTGATGGGTGGGGAGGTGGTGGGTGATGGTGTGACAGGTTGGGGGGTGATGGGTGGGGATGACTGGGGGGTGATGGGTGACAGTTTGGGGATGGTGAGTGATGGGGTGACGGGTGGGGGCTCCCCCCCGCGCCCCGCAGGCTCCCCCTTCGCCCGCGCCAGCCTCAAAAGTGCCAAGCTGGAGAACGCCACCTTCTTCCACAAGCGGGAGCGGAGGATGCGCTTCCACATCCGCCGCATGGTGAAAACTCAGGCCTTCTACTGGACCGTGCTCAGTCTGGTAGCGCTCAACACCCTGTGTGTTGCTATCGTTCACTACGACCAGCCAGATTGGCTTTCCGACTTCCTCTGTGAGTGCCCCCCCCCACCGCCGGACACCCCCCCACCCGGCCCTCAGCCCCCCCTCACTCTCTCTCCCCCCCAGACTATGCAGAATTCATATTCTTGGGACTCTTTATGTCCGAAATGTTTATAAAAATGTACGGGCTGGGGACGCGGCCTTACTTTCACTCGTCCTTCAATTGCTTCGACTGTGCCGTGAGTCCGGCCCCGGCTCGGCTGCTGCCGGCGGGAATGGGGTGGGGATGGGATGGGATGGGATGGGGATGGGGACAGGATGGGGATGGGGGTGAGGATGGGGACGGGACAGGATGGGATGGGCATGGGGACGGGATGGGGACGGGACATGATGGGATGGGCATGGGGATGGGATGGGGATGGGGATGAGGACGGGGATGGGACAGGATGGGATGGGCATGGGGACGGGATGGGGATAGGGACAGGATGGGGATAGGGACGAGGATGGGACAGGGTGGAATGGGGACAGGGATGGGGACAGGATGGAGAGGGGATGGGGATGGGGACAGGATGGGGGGGAATGGGGATGGGGACAGGATGGGATGGGGTCAGGATGGGAATAGGATGGGGATGGAATGGGAATAGGATTGGGATGGGGATGGGGATGGGGATGGGGACGGAATGGAGAAGGAGATGGGAATGGGAAGGGATGAGGACAAGATGAGGATGGGGAAGAGGTCAGCATAGGGATGGGGATAGGATAGGGATGGGATGGGGACAGGACGGAGACACTCTCCCACTCCCAGGTTATCATCGGAAGCATCTTCGAGGTGATCTGGGCTGTTGTGAAGCCGGGAACATCCTTCGGGATCAGCGTGCTACGAGCTCTCAGGTTACTGCGCATTTTCAAAGTCACAAAGTAAGTGCTGACAGGTCGGGTGCCGACGCTCTGTCCATCCGCCTGTCCGTCTGTCCGTTGGTCCGTCTGTCCGTCGGTCTGTCTGTCCGCTGGTCTGTCCGTGTCTGTGGGTCTGCAAGCGCGGGGGCAGCGTGAGCACGAGTGAGCGTGTGGATGCACGGAGCCATCGTGGGGTGCCTGGGTGCCGAGTTGCTGTTCCTCGTCCCCTCGCCGTCTCTGTGTCCCCTCATCACCCCCATGTCCCTTCGCATCCCCTCGTCCCCCCATGGCCCTGGTCCCCCCACGGCCCTGCAGCCTGGCTCTGCCCTGGCAGGTACTGGGCTTCCCTGAGGAACCTGGTGGTCTCCCTCCTGAACTCCATGAAGTCCATCATCAGCCTCCTCTTCCTCCTCTTCCTCTTCATCGTCGTCTTTGCCCTTTTGGGGATGCAGCTCTTTGGGGGACAGTGAGTAACTGGGCAGGAGATGGGGCCCCCCCCAGGGTCACCCTGGCCCCCCAGCATGGGGGTATCTCTGTGCCCCCAGGCCCCTGCTGGGGGGCACCCGGCTGGGGTGGGGCTCCCACCATTCCCCCCCACCCCCAGGTTCAATTTTGACGACGGGACCCCTCCCACCAACTTCGACACTTTCCCAGCAGCAATAATGACGGTGTTTCAGGTAGGGACCCCCCCGTCCCCTCCCTGGGGCTCCTGAGGAAGTGGGGTGCCGGTGGAGGGGTCCCTGCTGCCCCCATGGCTCCTTCCCCCCCAGATCCTGACGGGCGAAGACTGGAATGCGGTGATGTACGACGGGATCAAATCTCAGGGCGGCGTCAAGGGGGGGATGGTTTTCTCTGTCTACTTCATCGTCCTCACCCTCTTTGGCAACTGTATCCTCAGGGTGCTGGGGGGTCCTGGGGGGCTCTGGGCCAGGGCAGGGATGTGCTGGGACCCACTTTGCCTTGACGGGGCACCCAGACACCCTCCTCAACGTCTTCTTGGCCATCGCGGTGGACAACCTCGCCAACGCGCAGGAGCTTACCAAGGTAAGGACCGGTGTTGGGGACGAGGCGGGGCCACCCCAGCCCATCACCTGTGGCCTCAGGGCTGGGCTGGACACGGCGCTGGGCTTTGCAGGATGAGCAGGAGGAGGAAGAAGCCGCCAACCAAAAGCTGGCACTGCAGAAGGCGAAGGAGGTGGCCGAAGTGAGCCCGCTCTCTGCAGCCAACATGTCCGTCACCATGTAAGTACATTGTGTGCCCGGCTCCATCCCTGGATCCATCCCTGGATCCATCCCTGACTCCATCCAGCTCCGTCCTTGTCTCCATCCCCAGCTCCATTCCTGGCTCCATCCATGTCTCCGTCCCCAGCTCCATCCCCAGCTCCGTCCCCAGCCCTGGCTCCATCCAACTCCGTCCTTGTCTCTGTCCCCATCCCCAGCTCCGTCCCTGGCCCCAGCTCCATCCCAGCTGCCATCCCCAACTCCATCCTTGTCTCCATCCCCAGCTCTGTCCCTGCCTCCATCCTGACTCCTTCCCCGGATCCATCCTTAGCTCCATCCCAGCTCCATCCCACCTCCATCCCGGCTCCATCCTCAGCTCCATCCCGTCTCCATCCCATCTCTGCTCCGGCTCCGTCCTGGCACACCTCAGGCTCCCCCGACGTGGGCTGTGCCTCCCCGCTGCAGGAAGGAGCAGCAGAAGAACCAGAAGTCCTCGAAGTCGGTGTGGGAGCAGCGGACGAGCGAGCTGCGGAAGCAGAACCTGCTGGCCAGCCGGGAGGCCCTCTACAGCGAGCTGGACCCCGAGGAGCGCTGGAAGGTGCCCTACGCCCGCCACCTGCGCCCCGACATGAAGACCCACCTGGACCGGCCGCTGGTGGTGGACCCCCAGGAGAACCGCAACAACAACACCAACAAGACGCGCCCCGGCGAGCCGCCGATAGAGCCCCGCTTCGGCCAGCCCCGTGCCGAGGAGCTCCGCCGGCAGCCGCGCTACCCCGACCCCGGCGGCCCCCGCCCCGTGGAACCCCCCGGCCCCGACGGCCGACGGCCCCGCAGCAGCAGCCGTGAGCCCGAGCGGGACCCCAGCCAGGAGCGCGCCTACGCCGACGCCGAGCGCCTCAAAGCCCTCGAGCGCCGGCACCGGCCGGGCGGCAGCCGGGACGGCCGGGCTGGCTCGCCCCAACCCGAGCGCGAGCACCGGCGGCACCGGGCGCACCGGCGGGCGGCCGAGGAGGGCGAGGAGGGTGGGCGGCCAGAGCGGCGGCCACGGCACCGGGAGGGCAGCCGGCCGGCGCGGGGCGAGGGGGACGGGGAGCACGGGGATGGCGAGCGGCGCCGTCGGCATCGGCACGCCGCGCCGGCCGCCTACGATGGCGAGGGCAAGCGGGACGACAAGGAGAGGCGGCACCGGCGGCGGAGGTGAGCAGGGTGGGCAGGACCCCCTGGGGCTGGTGGGACCCCTCCGGGACCGGGGAGCTCCTCTGGCTCCCAGGAGTACCCAAATCCCCTCTGGCATTCCTGGCTCAGCGCCTGATGTGGGAGCTGTGCCGGGGGTGCCAGGGGGTCCCCGCTGAGCCCCCTCCCCTCTGCCTCCCCCCAGGGAGAACCAGGTCTCCGGGGTGCCGGCAGGCCCCACGCTCTCCACCACCCGCCCCATCCAGCAGGACGTGGGGCGCCGGGAGCCCCCCGTCGCAGAGGACATCGACAACATGAAGAACAACAAACTGGCCACCGCCGAGCCCCCCGCGCCCCCACCCGTGGGCAACCACACCGCCTGCCCCACCGGGGCCCCCCTACGCCGGCCCCCCACCACCCCCAATCCCCCCCCCGAAAACAGCCTGGTGGTCACCAACCCCGGCCCCCACAACAACCCCACCAAGGCAGGGGGGAAGCCGGAGCACACGGCCGTGGACATCCCACCCCCCCTCCCGCCGCCCCCCACCAACGCCCTGGTCCAAGGTAGGGGACCCCTCCCAAGGTCTGGGGGGTGTGGGGGATGCAGGGGCTCCGGGAGGCGTGCAGGGGCCATGATCCCGCCGCTCTCGCAGTGAACAGGAACGCCAACCCCGAGCCGCTGCCCCGCAAGGAGGAGGAGGAGGAGAAGAAGGAGGAAGGCGACGATCAGGAGGAGAACGGCCCCAAGCCCATGGTGCCCTACAGCTCCATGTTCATCCTCTCCACCACCAACCCGTGAGCACCGCGGGGGGACTGGGGGTGTCCTGGGGGTGCCCGTTGCTCACCCCTCCCTCACCATCCCTCTTCCACGCCCCCCCCCCCCAGGTTCCGCCGGCTGTGCCACTACATCGTCAACCTGCGGTACTTTGAGATGTGCATCCTGATGGTCATCGCCATGAGCAGCATCGCCCTGGCCGCCGAGGACCCCGTGCAGCCCAACGCCCCCCGCAACAACGTAAGCCCCCAGCCCCCCCTCCCCGCCCCGCAGCTGGGCACAGAGGGACCCCCGGGTGCTGTCGGGGGGGCTGTGGGGCTGAGCCCCCTTCTCACAGTGCTGCTTTGCAGGGTGAGGCACCCCCAAAACAGCAACTCGGGCTGTGCCAAAGTGGGGTGTGTCCCCCCTTGTCCTGCCCCTGAGACCCTGCCCGTGGCCCCAGGGTGCTGGGGTGTCCTACAGCCATGGAGTGCTGGGGCGGTCCTGGGGTGCCAGGGGGTCGCAGGGTGCCAGGGGGGTCCCACAGCCCCAGGGTGCTGCGAGGTACCGGGGGGGGTCCCAGGGTGCCAGGGGGACCCCAGGCATCTCCCCCCACCCCACCTCCTCCCCCCTCCAGGTCTTGCGCTACTTCGACTACGTCTTCACGGGTGTCTTTACCTTTGAGATGGTGATCAAGGTGAGCGGGGAGGGGGGGGTCCGCGGGGCGGGGGCCCCCCCGGCACCCCCTCACCCCTCCCCGCCTTGCCCCCCGCAGATGGTGGATTTGGGGCTGGTGCTTCACCAAGGTGCCTATTTCCGGGACCTGTGGAACATCCTGGACTTCATCGTGGTCAGCGGGGCGCTGGTGGCCTTCGCCTTCACGTGAGTCCCCCCCTCGGGGACGTGGGGGAGTCTTGGGGGCATCCTGGGGGGTCCCGGGAGGGGGTGGGCACACCTGGGTCCCCCCGTGCTCGGGGGACGGCAGTGGCACCAGGGAGGGGAACAGGATGGTGGAGAGGGGATGGAGGTGGTGGGGTCTCGCCTCTCTCAGTGCCTCCCAGTGGGGCTGTCCCAGTCCCCCCACCCCAGCCCTGCTGGGGTCCATCCCGTGGCCCCACAGCCGCTCGCTGCCCACCCGCCGCGTCCGCTGCCCGGCTGTCCGCGCTCTGCTGTGTCGCTTGACGTCCGTCCTCGGCCGCTTGCCACCGTGCTGTGTCGTCCTGTCACCGTCCCAGTGTCCCCGCGCCCTGGCAGCACCGCCCCGGTGTCCCCGGGCAGGATCAGGCCCCGGTGCCGAGCAGCCGCCCCAGTGCGGAATCCCCAGAGCAGTGAACAGGGCTGGAGTAAACCCTAAATAAAGATGAGGAATCTGCTAGCAAAGGATGAATAGCCTCTTAGTAAGGGATGAGTAACCTAGAAAGGGATGAGGAATCTCCTAGAAATGGATGAGCACCCCCTGAGTAACTGAGCATGCCTCAAATGATTGAGCATCCTTAAAGCAAAGGGTGAGCATCCTCCAAGTAAAGGGTGACCATCCCCCCAGTAATTGAGCATCCCCCAAAAAAGGGTGAACATCCCCACAGTGATTGAGCATCCCCCAAGTAAAGGATGAGCATCCCCTGAGTAACTGAGCATCCCCCCAAATAAAGGGTGAGCATCCCCTGAGTGACTGAGCATCCTTAAAGTAAAGCATGAGCATCCCCCAAGTAAAGGATGAGCACCCCCCCAAGTAACTGAGTATCCTTAAAGTAAGGGGTGAACATCCCCCACGTAACTGAGCATCCCCCCCAAGTAATGGGTGAGTAAGCCTGGAGCAGACCCCAATTACCTCCTGGGAAGCCAGGATCCCCCCGTGGCTCCCCCAGGCTCCCGGTGGGAAGTGGCCGGGGGGGCGCGGGCGCGGGGCGGGGGCCGGGCTCTCACCGTGCCTTGTCTCTCCCCTTCCTCTGCCACCGGCCACAGGAGCAGCTCACGGTAAAGTCTTTCTGCCTTCGTCTCCTGCCCCGTCTCCGTCCTCGTGCTCTCCTCGTGCTCATGGTCGTGCCTCGCTCCCCCCCCAACCCTACAGCCCTCCTTGCACCCCCCCCTCAAAAAGCAGCCTCAGGGATGGGGCCGTGGGAAACACACCAGGCTCTCCCTGGCGTGTGATGAGTGCAGGGGGTCTCAGCCTCAAGCTCTGCCCTGTGCTGGGCAGCCGCTGCCCACTTGGCCAGGGAGGGGACTGTCACCACCGGAGAAAGGAGGGGGTGGGACCACCCGTGGTCCTGCCGGGATGCCAGGGCACCCCGAGCCGCCATGCCGGGGGCCCCACGTCTTCCCTGCCCCCCCACAGTGGCAGCAGCAAGGGGAAGGACATCAACACCATCAAGTCCCTCCGCGTCCTCCGCGTCCTCCGGCCCCTGAAGACCATCAAGAGGCTGCCCAAGCTCAAGGTGGGCAAGGGGGCGGATGGGGAAGGGGATTTGCTGCCCACCCCGGGTGTTGGGGGGGTCCTGGCTGGCACCGACCCCCTCCCTGGTCCCTGCCCCCAGGCTGTCTTCGACTGCGTGGTGAACTCCCTGAAGAACGTCCTCAACATCCTCATCGTCTACATGCTCTTCATGTTCATCTTTGCCGTGGTGGCCGTCCAGCTCTTCAAGGGCAAGTTCTTCTACTGCACCGATGAGTCCAAGGAGTTCGAGAAGGACTGCAGGTATGGCCCGGGCGGGCGGGGGTCCACCGCCGCCCCCCACCCCGTCCCACCGCCCCCTCCCCTCCCAGGGGGGAATACTTGGTCTACGAGAAGGACAATGAGGTGAAGGCGCAGAAGCGGGAGTGGAAGAAGTATGAGTTTCACTACGACAACGTGCTCTGGGCGCTGCTCACCCTCTTCACTGTCTCCACCGGCGAGGGATGGCCACAGTAAGGGCATGGAGATGGGTGGGGGGATGTGGGGACGGGGTGGGGGGACACTGGGACCCCCATCCCATCCCTGCACTTGTCCCACCACAGGGTCCTCAAGCACTCGGTGGATGCCACCTACGAGAACCAGGGCCCCAGCCCCGGCTACCGCATGGAGATGTCCATCTTCTACGTGGTCTACTTCGTGGTCTTCCCCTTCTTCTTTGTCAACATCTTCGTGGCCTTGATCATCATCACCTTCCAGGAGCAGGGGGACAAGATGATGGAGGAGTACAGCCTGGAGAAAAATGAGGTGCTGCCTCCGGACCCCTCCCTCCTCGACACCTTTTGGGGATCCCCCGGCCGGGCTGGGGGGGGTCAGTGATGCCCACCCTGTTCCCCACCCCACAGAGAGCCTGCATTGACTTCGCCATCAGTGCCAAGCCCCTGACGCGGCACATGCCGCAGAACCGGCAGAGCTTCCAGTACCGCATGTGGCAGTTCGTGGTGTCGCCGCCCTTCGAGTACACCATCATGGCCATGATTGCCCTCAACACCATTGTCCTCATGATGAAGGTCGGTGGGGAGCAGGCTTGGGGGTCCCGGGGAGCCCCTCTGGGTCTGTCCCATCCCTGTCCCTTGGGGGCTGTGCTCAGCCCGTTTGCATCCCCTTGGTCCTGTCCCCTGGGGTTTGTCCTTCTCCCCTGGCACCTCTCCTGTCCCCTGGGGCTTGTCCCTGTCCCCTTGGATCCATCCCTGTGCCCGTGGACCCATCTTACCCCCCGGGATGCACCCCTGTCCCCATCCCCATCCTCCACGCTATCGCCCCAGTTCTATGACGCCTCGGATGCCTACGAGAACGTGCTGAAGATGTTCAACAATGTCTTCACTTCCCTCTTCTCCCTTGAGTGTCTCCTGAAGATCATGGCCTTCGGTGTGCTGGTACGTGCCGCTGCATGCCGGGGATGGGGACCCAGGGGACACACATCCAGCCCCGGGGCATCCTGCACCGTACCAGCAGGTTCCTGGGAGCTGGTGCATGGGTAATTGCGGGATCCCGGTGCATGGGTACCCATGGGATCTGGGGAGCTGGTGTACGGGTACTCGTGGGACCTGGGAGCTGGCATGCTGGCAGCGCCGCTGCCCCGTGTCCCTCGTCCCCTTCCCTTCACAGAATTACTTCCGTGACGCCTGGAACATCTTCGACTTTGTCACGGTCCTGGGGAGCATCACGGACATCCTGGTGACAGAGTTCGGGGTAGGTGGGAGCCACCGCATCCCCCCAACCCCGCGGCCCCAGTGCCGGGCTCTGCTCCCCCCCCCCCCGCTCACCCCTCGTGTCCCCCCAGAACAACTTCATCAACCTCAGCTTCCTGCGGCTCTTCCGGGCTGCGCGGCTCATCAAGCTGCTGCGCCAGGGCTACACCATCCGCATCCTGCTCTGGACCTTCGTCCAGTCCTTCAAGGTGCTGCCCGATGCCCCCCCAAAACCTGCGTTCCTCCCCCAGCCGCCCCCACCCAGGGGCTGGCAGCCCAACCCGCGCCGGGGGGCCGCATCCAGCCCCGGCGTGGCGTGACTGGCCCCGCTCTGCCCCCAGGCTCTGCCCTACGTCTGCCTGCTCATCGCCATGCTCTTCTTCATCTACGCCATCATTGGGATGCAGGTGAGAGCCCCCGGCCCTCCCCCGCCTCCCCCAGCACCCTGCCCCAGCCCCCCGCCACCCCTGAGCCATCCCGGCCCCCCCCCAGGTCTTCGGCAACATTGGCATTGAGGAGGAGGATGACGAGTCGGCCATCACCCAGCACAACAACTTCCGCACCTTCTTCCAGGCCCTCATGCTCCTCTTCCGGTGAGTCCCCCGGCACGGTCCCGGTGCCACCAGTGGTACCCAGTGCCATGCCGGCACGTCCCCCCAGCACGGTCCCAGTGCCACCAGTGGTACCCAGTGCCATGCCAGCGTGTACCCCAAGCACAGTCCCATCGCCCTCCAGTGGTACCCAGTGCCGTGCTGGTGTGGCCCCCCCTGCCCGGCCCCTTCCCTGGCTGGGGTCACCCAGCAGCGTCCCCCCCCTCTGCCGCAGGAGCGCCACGGGGGAGGCCTGGCATGAGATCATGCTGTCCTGCCTGAGCGGGAAGCCCTGCGACCAGAACTCGGGCATCAAGGAGGACGAGTGCGGCAACGAGTTCGCCTACTTCTACTTCGTCTCCTTCATCTTCCTCTGCTCCTTCCTGGTGAGCCCCGGGAGGCGTAGAGGGGACCCCAGCCCACCCGCCCCCACCCTGACACCCCCCTCCCATGCCCCCCCAGATGCTGAACCTCTTTGTCGCTGTCATCATGGACAACTTTGAGTACCTGACGCGCGACTCCTCCATCCTGGGCCCCCACCACCTGGACGAGTACGTCCGCGTCTGGGCTGAATACGACCCCGCCGCCTGGTAAGGAACCCCCCCGGGGCAGGGGCGGGGGGGCAGGGGGTCTCCCCAGACGCCTGGGTCCCCTCTCAGCGCTGGGGGCACAGCGGCTCCCGGGGGCTTGGCTGGCCGGACAGTCTTCCCCCCTCTCCCGCCATGCAGCAGGGTCTGAAGGGGTGCAGCAAGTGCCCGAGAGCCCCCCCCGGGTCCTCTGGGGCCAGTGGCCCTGGTGTGTCACGGAGGAGGTGACTCCTGGGACCGTCCCCCCAAGGGGGTGTCCCCAGGGGCTGTCCCCCAAGGGGATGTCCCCCGGGTCTGCTGTCCCCACGCAGCCATGGGGGGGCCTAGCCCCCCCCAGCACGGTGCCGATTAACCTGTCCTCTCTCAATTGTAGGTGCTCGGCCGCCGGATTTCTCCCTCTTGCCCCCGCCCCGACCCCCAGCCCCCAGCACCAGGCAAAGGGACTCAGCCGGACCCAGGGGGTCCCTGGGGGTTCTGCCGGGTGCTGGAGGGTCCCCGCGATTTCCCGGGGGGGGTGTCTCTGCTTTGTCCCAGGGTCCAGGGTGTCCCGTGATGTCCTGGGGGGTCCCTGGCTGCTCTTGGGGTGTCCTGTGATGGTCTACCAGGTCCTCGGTGGGCCAGACTGGTCCATACTGGGATCAGCAGGGATGGAGCCAGGGGAGCTCCAGCTCTCCCCACAACCACCCTGCACCCCCCCATCCCCATTGCAGCCAAGCAGCCGCAACCCCCCCCTCAGCACGGGGGGGTCCTGTCCCCCAATCCCATCCTCTCTCCCCCTGTCTCAGGGTCCGTGCCTCAGTTTCCCCAGCCCCTCGGCGCGTCCGCGGTCGTGCGTGTCTCCGGCGTCCGCACTAACCCCCCTGTATTCTTCTTGCAGTGGCCGCATTCATTATAAGGATATGTACAGTTTATTACGCGTAATATCTCCCCCATTGGGCTTAGGCAAGAAATGCCCTCATAGGGTTGCTTGCAAGGTTTGACTTACACTAAAAACCTGCTGAGCATCAACGGAATGAATGTTGCTTATGGTTTCTCGGATATATATATGATATCTATATATATATATATACACAGACACGTCCCGCACCCCCGGGGCCGGCCCCAGCCCCCGGCGCGCCGCATGGAGCCCCCCCATCCCTGCCCAGCTCTGCTTGCTGCGCCCCGCGGCCCCCGGCCAGCACGGCCGGACCCCCCCTCCAGCGCCGCGGGGCTGCATGGGCACCGGCCATCGCCTTCCTCCCCTCCTTCTCCTCCTCCTCCACGGGGCCCTGGGCTGCGGCCGGCCGGGTTTAAACCTCTTTTTTTTTCTTTTTTTTTTTTCATTTTTTTTCTCCGCGTCTCTCTGTCTCTCTTGCCTCTTTTTTGTCCTTTTTCTGTCCGATGTCTCTTCCTTCTTGTTCTCTCCGCTCCCAGGGGCCGGCTGACTTTCATGGACATGTATGAAATGCTGAGACATATGTCCCCGCCCCTGGGTTTAGGCAAGAAATGCCCACCCCGTGTTGCTTATAAGGTAGAATAACTCTTCCCACCAGAGCGAAGCCCCCTCAAAGCCGTGCCGGTTCCCAGCAGCGGCACCGACTCAGCCCGGCCGATGCTTCTCGGCCTCTTTTTTTTTTTTTTTTGGTTGGTTTTTTTTTTGGTTTTTGTTGGTTTTTTGTTGGTTTTCTCCTCCTGCGGCGAGCCCTGACCGGCGCGGTGGCCACCGGCCCCGCTGAGCCTCTGCGTGTCCCCCAGGACGGGCTGGGTAAGATCCGCCGCCCGAGGAGCGTGTGCCCCCCGCCACCTCCCTGCCTGCTGCAGGCTGGAGGCTCAGGGCTGGACCCCCCCAGGAGCCCCTACTGGGGACCCCTCATGGAGCTCAGCCAGCCCCCCCCGAGCCCCTATTTGGGGACACATATTGGGCTCAGCCAGCCCCCCCAGAGCCCCTATTTGGGGACCCCCATTGGGCTCAGCCAGCCCCCCCAGAGCCCCTATTTGGGGACCCCCATTGGGCTCAGCCAGCCCCCCCAGAGCCCCTATTTGGGGACACCCATTGGGCTCAACTAGCCCCCCCCAGAAGCCCCTATTGGGGACCCCTCTGGCCTCAGCCAGCCCCCCCAGAAGCCCCTATTTGGGGACCCCCATGGGGCTTGGCCAGCCCCCCCCCGTATTGGGGGTCCCCTGTGGGGCTCAAGGCTGCCTCATCCAGAGCCGCCCATTTTTAGGGACCCCCCCCTCCATAGGGCTCGCCTTGCCCACCCAGAGGAGTGTCTGCTCAGGCCCCCCCTGGGGCTCACCCTTGCCCCCCTCTTCCCTGTCCCTGCAGCCTCTCCCCCCCCACTCTCCTTCTCTCCATCCCACCTCTGCCCACCGCCTCCTCTCCTGGCAGTGAGTCTCCCCTGCCCGGCCCCCCCCGGCTGCTGCACGGCCCGCGCCCCCCCCAGCCATGGGGGCTATGGGTGCTCGGGAGCTGCATCGTGGGGTGTGGGGGGACCTGGGCACGGGGGGGGGGTGGTGGGGTATGGGGACCCTGCGTCTCCGTGCCTCAGTTTCCCCATTGGCATTGCTCGCTCCCTGTCCTGCTGCTCTGCACCCCCCAAATCCTCCCCCATGGGGCTGCATGGGGGGGGGGTCCCTGCCCTTTTTTGGGGGGGGACATTCCACCACCTGCTTGGCACTGGGAGCTGGGGAGGGTGTGGGGCACCGTGGGGCTGAGGCCTGGCAAACTCATAGCTTCTCCTCCCACCCCCCCAGCCCAGGCACGTCTCCCTGCACCCCCCCACCCTGAGGATGCCGGTTTGCACCCAGAGAAGCCCCTGGCCGCCCCCGCCATCCCCGGAACGGAGCCGGGAATGAGTCGGCCCCCTCCCTGCTGCATGTGTTGCCCGCTGCATGTGCTGCCCGCCCGGACGCCGGGGTCCCGCTTGGCCGTGCCATGCCCCCCACCCCGGGCATCTCGCGGGGGTCCGGGGGCCGCGGCCTGGGGAGAAGGCGGAGGGCCGGGGGGGGCTCGGGGAGGGCGATGGGCTACATGCCTCAGTTTCCCTGGCGGCTGCGGGGCGGCCCCCGCCTTCTCGCAAGCCCCCGGGCGCGGTGGGAGGGGGCCGTGGCTGATGCCCCCCTCCCCGCTCTGCTCGGCCCCGCAGCGGCTGCTCCGCATGGACCTGCCGGTGGCCGACGACAACACGGTGCACTTCAACTCCACTCTCATGGCCCTGATCCGCACCGCCCTCGACATCAAGATTGCCAAAGGCAAGGGGGGGATGGGGGGGGACGGGGACCCTGGCGGGAGGGGGAGCAGAGTCCTCGAGGGGACAGGGAATCTGGGGGCACAGCAGCTTTGGGGGGACAGGGACCCTGAGCAGTTGGATACCAGGTCCCTGGGGACCAGGATGCTGGATGGATGGGGAGAAGGATGGGGCCTCGGGGGGTATGGGGACCCTGGAGGAATGGGGACAAGGACGGGGACTTGGGGGGTATGGGGACCCTGGAGGGATGGGGACTGGGGGGGTACAGGGATCCTGGAGGGATGGGGACAAGGATGGGGACTTGGGGGGTATGGAGATCCTGTAGATTTGGGATGAAGACCTGGAGGGGACAGGGACCCTGGGGGCATGGGGATGGGGGTCTCTTGGGTGACAAGGACAGGGATGGGATCCCTGGGCATGGAGGGGAAAAGAACTAGGAGCCCAGGGATGGAGGTCCCTGGGAAATGGGGGAAAAGGGTGACATCAGGGGACAGGGGGTCCAAGGGAGACAGGGTCCATAGGGCAGTGGCAGGGGAGAACTGTCCCTGGGGGGGACAGGGAGGTCCCCATGGGGTAGGTGAGGGGAGAGGGTGGCCAGGGGACAGGGACCGGTGGTCCCCGAGGGGACAGGGCGCTCAGCCCTCTGTCCGCAGGGGGAGCCGACAAGCAGCAGATGGACGCGGAGCTCCGCAAGGAGATGATTGCCATCTGGCCCAACCTCTCCCCCAAAAACCTGGACCTGCTCGTCACCCCCCACAAGTGTAAGGGACCGTCCCCATCCCCGCCCCCATCCCCGTCCGCGTCCCCCCTCATCCTCTGTGCCCACAGCCACTGACCTGACGGTGGGGAAGATCTACGCCGCGATGATGATCATGGAGTACTACCGGCAGAGCAAAGCCAAGAAGCTGCAGGCCATGCGGGAGGAGCAGGTGGGGCCAGCACGAGCACCCCAAACCCGTCCCCTCCCCGTGGCCCTGCAGTGTCCCCATCCCAGCTCTGTCCCTTCCCCGTGTCCCACCAGGGTCTCATCCCAGCCCCATCCTCTCCTCTGCTACCTCCTGCATCCCCATCCCAGTCTTGTCCCCTTCCCAAGTCCCTCCCACATCCCCGTCCCCATGTCCCTATCCCATCCCCAAGCATCCCTCCAGTGACCCTATTCCAGCTCTGTCCCCTCCCCTGCCACCTCTGGCATCCCCATCCCAGCCCTGTCCCCTTCCCATGTCTCTCCAGTGTCCCCATCCCCATCTCCAAGTGTCCCAGCTCCATCCCATCTTCCTGTCCCCAACCCCAAGCATACCTCCAGTGTCTCCATCCCAGCTCTGTCCCCTTCCCAAGTCCCTCCTGTGTCCCCATCCCCTCCCCATGTCCTCATCCCATCCCTGACTGTCCCAGCTCTGTCCCCTCCCTGTGTCCCCGCGTCCCAGCCCCGTACAACCCGTGCCGTGTCCCCAGCCCCTCTCGTGTCCCCGCAGAACCGGACGCCGCTGATGTTCCAGCGCATGGAGCCGCCATCCCCCACGCAGGAGGGGACCCCGGGGCCGGACGCGGTGCCCACGGCCGAGCCGGGCACGGGGCTGTAAGTGCCACAGCCCCCTGCCTGCCGCTGCCCGATGCGGAGAAGCCAGGAGGGGGCTGACCTGCCTGTGTCCCCCCCGCCAGGGCCACACGTGATGGGGGCCTGAAGGAGAGTCAGTCCTGGGTCACCCAGCGTGCCCAGGAGATGTTCCAGAAAACGGGGACCTGGAGCCCCGAGCGGGGACACCCCGAGGATGTCCCCAACAGCCGCCCCAACTCCCAGGTGAGGGGCTGTGCCACCCCGGGGTTCCCCAAGCCCTGGACAGCCCCATGTCCCTCTGGCCCCTGTGTCGCTGGGGGTCCCCTGAGCCCCATCTCCCCCATGCCCATCCGTTCCCCATTGGCTCCAGAGGTCCCCTGAGCTCCATCTCCCCTGTGTCCCTGGGGTCCCCTGAGCCCCATCTCCCCCATGCCCATCTGTTCCCCATGTCCCCGGTGCCTGCCCCCCTCCTCCAAACTCTGCATTGCACCCCGCTGTGCCTGGGTGAGGGGATGTCCCTGGTTTCGGTGCCCCCCGCCCCCCTCGTGCCTCAGTTTCCCCTCACTGACCCCCCGTCCCCTGCAGTTGGTGGAGATGCGCGAGATGGCGAAGGACGGCTATTCCGACAGTGACTACCTGCCCATGGAGGGGCACGGCCGCGCCGCCTCCATGCCGCGGCTCCCTGCCGAAAACCAGGTGAGGGGACCCCTTCCGGGGTGCCGCCGGGCACAGCCACAGCCCCACCGCCTGCACCGGACAGGGGGCACTTGGCACGGCCATCCCTGTCCCCCCGGGGACACCAGAGACAGTCCTCAGGCTCGGCAGCACGACGCCATCGCCCCCCTACAGCCCCCTCCCACACTGCTGTGGCCACTTATGCTTTAATGGGGGGTGAGGGGGTGGCTTTTGGGGGGCTGGGACGCCTGGTCTGTGCTGCGGTGGCCGAGGGCAGCGTGGTCCCGGTGGAATGTGACCCTGCTGATGTACCCAATGGCAGGAGCAGCGTCCTGTGTCCCCCCCAAATGGCTGCAGCTGCTGGGCTGGGGGCTTCAGGGCGGGGGGGGGGGCATGAGCATGGTGGCAGCAGGCAGGGGGCTGGTGGGGAGCATGAAGCTGGGGAGAAGTGCCACCTCCCCCTGGTCAGAGCTGCGGCGTGCGGCAGCCAGGTGGCCACCGGTCCCCGTGCGGGGACTCTCCTGCATCTGCTCCAGCGCAGAGTCAAGCCTGTGCCGGCACAGGTCCCCCCCCAGCAGCCGTGAAGTGGGGGGCACCACGGCCACCCTGGTCCCTGATGACATGGATTGGCGTCCTCTGTGCCGGCAAGCGTCACCGGCTTTGGGGTTGTCACCCCCTCCGCATGCCCAGGGCTGGGGACAGGGATGCTCTGGCTGCTCTGCTCATTGCTGCTGCTGCTCGCCCAGCCGGTGCTTGGCTCCGTGCAGGGTGACCCCGGTCCCGCTCTGCCCCGGCCCCCCCGCCCCGTCCCTGCTGGCCCCGTGTTTACTCTGGTCTCTCTCTCTCTCCCGGCTCTGCGGGCACCGCCTGGGCTGGCTCTAGCAGAGGAGGAAGGTCCGACCCCGAGGGAATAACCTCAGTGTAGGTACCGGCGGGCCCCGCCAGAGCCCCCCGCTCCGCCTGCTCCTTCCCCGGCCCCCTACCCCGTACAGCCACCCTGCCACCTCTGCCTCCATCCGTCCTTCCATCCCTCCATCATTGCTCTTATCTTGCTGTTCCCTGCTCCAGCCATCTCTGTCCCACCAGCTTCTGGTCTTCATCACTCTCCTGTCACTGCTGCATCCCTCCCTGCATCCTTGCATCCCTTCCTCCCTGCGTCCCTCCCTACATCCCTCCCTGCATCCCTTGCTGCTTCCCTCCCTCCAACTTTCCCTTGCACCATCCATCCCTCTATCCCACCTTTATTCATTCCTCCATCCTCTGTCCCTCTCTCCTTCTGCCTCTCCGTCCTTCCAGCCCACTTTCCCTCCCTCCTGGTCTCTCTCTGTCCTGTCTACCCAGGGACACCCACTCACCAGCCGGCTCCTGACTCTTCCCCGTCTGTCTGTCCATCCGTTCCCAGTCCCTGTCCCCTGCTCTGTGTCCCCCTCTTGTCCCTCCCCTCTGTGTCCCATCCCCTGGGCCACCTCAGCCCACCCAGACCCAGACCCTCCTTGTGCCATGTCCCAGCACCAGTGTGGCCAGTGAAGAGCAGCGTCCCCGTCCCCCTGTCCCAGTCCTCCCTCTCCCCCCCAGTGACCGGTGATGCTCAGGGGTCCCCGGCGGCGGCGGCGCAGCTCAATGGTTAGAGCAGCGGGGGGGGCGGTGGGGGTGTCTGTCCCAGGGGGCTGAGATGCTGCACCGGAGCGTGTCGGTCCCCAGGACCATGGGGATCTGGTGGCGGGGGACGTCGTGTCCGTCCCAGCATGGAGCACAGCAGGTCGGCACCCACCGAGGCTAGAAGCCGTGGGGACAGCGGGTGGCCCGGCAGGGCCCGGCTCCAGTGGCCACAGGGACGGCTGTAGCTGGAGGTGTGGGGATACCGGTCCTGGCCGCAGGAGCAGATCCTGCATCCACGGGAAGAGGGGAGCAGGGCTGGAGGGATGGAGCTGGGGGGGGGCTATGGCCGAGGGATGGGTCAGGCTGGGAGGGAGGGAGGGGACTCAGACGTACCGACAGACGGATGGATGGATGGATGGATCGCTGGGTAGATGGGAGGATGCATGGATGGATGGACAGGTGGGTGGATGGATGGATGGATGGATGGATGGACGGACAGGTAGCTGGAGGGATGAAGAGATACAAATAGGCCAGCGCACGCAGGTAACTCTTCCCTCAAGCCCCCCACCCCGCCGCAGGAGCCGGCCCTCCAACCCCATCTCCCCGGGCTCCCACTGACCATCCTCGCTCTGCTCTCGCCCGCAGACCATCTCGGATGCCAGCCCCATGAAGCGCTCGGCCTCCATGCTGGGCCACCCGCGCGCCCGGGGCATCCGGCTGGATGACTACTCGCTGGAGCGCGTCATCCCCGAGGACGGCCAGCGGCATCACCAGCGCCGGCGGGAACGGAGCCACCGCACCTCCGAGCGCTCCCTCAGCCGCTACACTGACGTGGACACAGGTGGGACCCCATGGTCTCCCCACAGTCCCCCCACCTCCACCATCCCCAGGGGCACCCCGCACCTCCTGCCCAGGCGTCCTGTGGGTCTTGCCATCTCCTCCTGCCCTGGGTGTCCCCAAGGCCACCCTCTCCCTCTGATGGGTGACCTTCATCTCCTGACCCAGCTGTCCCCAAGGCCTCCATCTCTTCTCCTGTCACCAATGTCCCCTGGGCCACCCCACCTCCTCCACCAGGTCCCCATCTCCTGCTTCCCACATCCCCTGGACCACTCCACCTCCGCCACCAGTTCTCCATCTCCTCCTGCATCCTCTGTCCTCTGGGCCACCCCATCTCCTCCACTGGGTCCCTACCTCCTCCCATCTTGGGTGTCCCTTGGGCCACCCCATCTCCTCCACTGGGACCCCATCTCCAGCCCCTGGTGTCCCCTGGGCCACCCCATCTCCACCACTGGGTCCCCAATCTCCTCCACCGTACGTCCCCTGGGACACCCCATCTCCTCCACCAAGCCCCCACATCCTTCCACCTTGGGTGTCCCCTGGTCCACCCCATCCCCGCCACCCCATCCCCACCTCCTCCCGCCCAGGCTGTCCCCCCCATCACCCCCCCCCTCATCCCCCACAGGGCTGGGCACGGACCTCAGCGTCACGACGCAGTCGGGCGACCTCCCGCCCAAGGAGCGGGACCCGGAGCGGGGCCGCGCCAAGGACCGCAAACACCGGCACCACCACCACCACCACCACCACCACCACCACGGCCCCGGGGACAAGGAGCGCTGCCCCCCCGAGCGGCACGACTACGGGCGGCCCCGCTCCCGTGACCGCCGCTGGTCCCGCTCCCCCAGTGAGGGCCGGGAGCACGCGGCCCCCCGGCAGGTGGGTGCAACCCTCCGCTCCCCCCTCCGCCTCTAGGCACCGCGATGGAGCGTGGGGACCCCCCCTGCCCATGGGGGGGCAAGGGCTGCCTCCCCCCGGGCCGGGTCCCCGGCGGCCTCTGGCTTGGGGTTCAACCAAAGACACCCCCCCCCATCCCCGGAATACCCCCCACCCACCGGTGCTGGCCAGGCTACCGGGGGCATTGGGACCCCCCCCTCCCAGGGTCCGTGGCTGCTTGGGTGAGGTGGGGGGTCCCAGCTCACCCCCCCACCCATTCTGCCTACCCCAGTTTATACTGGTGGCGTCCAGGAGCCCAGTTACACCAGCAGAACCTCCCCAGGACCCTGCCTTGGGGGTCCAGCCCTGCCAGGAGGGGCAGCACCCAGAGGGAGGGTGATGGAGGAGGGGGACACGGGGCCACCCCTCGAGGGGATCTGGGGGTGCGAGGGGGGGTGGCGGTCAGCCGCGGCGACGCTTCAACCCCTCCGGATGCCCCCCAACCCCCTTTCCGCTCTCGGCCCCCCCCCGCCCATCCCTGCCCGCACAGAGCCACCTCGCTTGGCCCCCCCGGTGCCCCCAGCTGCTTGGGGGGGGGCCTGCCTTGATTCACCTCTTTGTTTCCCCATCGCTGTGCTTTGGCTGCGCTGTCACGGCGAGGGGTGGCCCAGGTAAGCGGTTCGGGGCCCCCCACCGTCTGCTCCGGCCCCCCCAGGCTCCGGCGACCCCCTCGGCCATGCTGGAAAGTTTGGAACGAAGCTGCCCCCCCTCCCGGCCCCCACCCGCGCACCCCCGGTGAGGGGCACTGGACCCGGCTGGTCCCTGTGTGGGGACGTGGCCCCAAGAGGAGTCTCTTTGCTGCCCTGGGCTGTTTTGGGGTGACCCCCCCTCCATCTCTAGCCCTGCTGCACCCCCTTAGCCCTGGTGGAGTCATGCCTCCAGATGGGGCAGGAGCAGGACCACATTGATTCCCCCAGCCCAGACTTGGGGTGCAGGGACCCCCCCACAGCCCTGCTTTAGGGTGCACAGCCCCATGTGCCCAGGGTTGGGGTGCAGGGACCCCCCCACAGCCCTGCTTTAGGGTGCACAGCCCCATGTGCCCAGGGTTGGGGTGCAGGGACCCCCCCACAGCCCTGCTTTAGGGTGCACAGCCCCATGTGCCCAGGGTTGGGGTGCAGGGACACCCCCCCACACACACAGCCCTGCTTTGGGGTGCACGGCTGCACTAATTGCATCAGGGACCTCAGCCCTTCCAGCCAGGTTTGGGGGCACCCCATTAGTCCTGGGGGGGGGCAGCACAGTCCCTACACTAAGGTTTGGGGGTGCACAGGCCCCCTCTAGCCCTGGGCTGGGGCATGCAGCCCTGCTAGGGTGATGGCACTGGGGTACATGGCCCTGCACCCCAGAATAGGTGCTGGGGTCCTCACGACCTCGGAGTGGGAGGGGGGCATGGACACCCCCCCCCCCCCCACCTAGGCACCCAAAGGCCTGGATCAGGGTGACCATCCCCTGCACCCTCCAGCCAGGCATTGGGGTGCACCATCCCCACAACCCCGGATTGGGGTGCGTTGGTCCCCACTGGTCCCAGACTGGTGTGCACAGACCCTGAACCCCGAGTCCCTGCAGGTAATGGATTGGGGGGGTCATGGTCCCCCCACTCCAGGCCCCCCCCACGTAAAAGACTGGCATGCTCCCCACCCTGCAGGTCCCAGATTGGGGTGCACGGTCCCCAGACCCCAGGTCCCCCAGGTAACAGTTTGGGGTGCAGCGTCCCCCAACTCCCTCGGGCCGACTCTTCCAAACTTCTCCAGCTCCCACTCCCCCCATCCCTCCTGGCTGAACCGCGACCCCCTCCCCTCCCGGAGCTTTTGTTCCTTTTGCCTTGCAAGTGGCTTTGGGGGGACCTGGCAGCCCCCTCCCTCCCTGCACCCCTCTGCCCCCCCCCCCAGCCTGCAGCCGCCTCCAGCCGCCCCCCCCACCTCTTCTCACTTCTCTTCCCCTCTGCTCTCTCGTTTGTTCTTTCTCCACCCCCCCCCCCCGTTGTGTCCTTGCTGCTTTTCTCTGCCCCGTCCCCGTCCCCCCCATTCCCGCCTGGGCCCCCCCATGTCTGCATGGCCTGTGGCTGTGATGCCCCCCGTGGCTGTAACCCCCACCCTGTCTGTGATTGCTCGTGGCTGTGACGCCCCCACCCAATGGCCCCCTATGTCTCTGCTTGTGTCTGTGTCCCCCAACCCCCTCTCTCTGTCCCTCGTGCCCCCCCCATGTCCCCTGCCTCTCCCCATACCTGTGATCCCATGTCCCTGGCCCCCCATCTCCACCCCCCTGGGTCCCCTTTGTCCATGTCCGTCTCTCCCCCACCCCTGCCACTCTCTCCCATGTCTATGTCCCCTGTGTCCGTGTCCCTGGTCCCAATCCCTTCCCACCCATCCTCCGCCATGTCCCTCTGTTGTCCTCGTGTCTGTGCCCACCCCTGTGTCCTTTCCCTTGTCCCCCATGTCCATGCTCCCCTCTGTCCGTGTCCCCCATGTCCACCCCCCCGTGTGTGTTGTCCCCCTGTCCCCGTCTTGTGTCCTCTCCCTCATCCCCCATGTCCATGTCCCCTGTGTCCATGTCCCCCATGTCCCCCCCATGTCCTTTCCTGTCCCCCATGTCCATCCTCCTCGTGTCCACATCCCTCGTGTTGTCCATGTCTGTGCCCTGTGTCCTTACCCGTCCCCCATGTCCACCCCCCCGTGTGTGTTGTCCCTGTCCGTGCCCTGTGTCCCTTCCCTTGTCCATGTCCATCCCCCTATGTCCTTTCCCGTGTCCCCCGTGTCCATGCCCCCCGTGTCCCCTATGTCCATGTCCCCCGTGTCCGTGTCCCCCGTGTCCTTGTCCCCCGTGTCCATCCCCCCCACGTCCACGTCCTACATGTTGTCCGTGCGCTTTCCCTTGTCCCCCACGTCCATGCCCCCCCCGTGCCCGTGTCCCTCGTGTTCTCCTCGCGTCCCCCCGCGCCCACGCTCCGTGTCCTCTCCCCCGTCCCCCATGTCCGCGTCCCCCGTGTCCCCCCCCGCCGTGCCCACCCCCCCGCCGTGATCCCCGGTGTCTCGGTGTTGCTGTAGGGCAGTAGTTCGGTGAGCGGCAGCCCGGTGCTCTCCACCTCGGGGACCAGCACGCCCCGCCGCGCCCGCCGCCAGCTCCCGCCGACCCCCGCCACGCCGCGGCCGCACGTCTCCTACTCCCCCGCCGCCCGACGACCCCCGCCCGCCGCGCCGACCCCCGCCCGCGGGCCCCGCCGCCCGCCGCCCCCCGCCGCCGCCGCCGCCCCCGCCTCGCCCCGCGCCGCCCGCCCCGTCGCCCGTTGGACCGACGCCCCCCGCGGACCCCGAGACCCGGAGCCGCCGCTCGACGGACGCGTCCCCCGGCCCCCCCGGGCCGCTGGCGGCGGTGGCGGAGGGGGCCCGGGCCCCTCGCCCCCCCGGCCCGGCCGGCGGCTGCCTAACGGCTACTACCCGGGACACGGCGCCGGGAAGGGGCGGCCCGGCCTCCGCGACCCTTACAGCGAGACGGACGATGACTGCTGCTAGCGGCGCCTCCGACGACCTATCGCGACAGGGCGCCGTCGCGACCGGCGCCGCGACATATCGCGGCGGGGGGGGGGGACGGACGCCACGCCGCCACCCCACCACTACCACTAACCCCCCCCCCCCCCGCCCGCTCCCGGGGCTATGGATGAGTTTTATCATCTGGAGGAGCCGCCGCCGCCGCCGCGGGGGGCGGCCCCGGGGACACCCCCCCCACGACCCCCAGCCCCGCACGGCCGCGGCGCCCCGGGCCGGGAGGAGCCGCCGGGGCGGGAACGGGCCGCGGGAAGCGGGAAGCGGAGCCCGGAGAGGCTCCAGGCTGGGCACCGGGCACCGGCGCCGCCGGACACCCCCCCCCGCCCGAGGCACGAAGGCGGCGGGGCCGGGGCTGCCGCCATTGCATGAACCGAGTTACCGAAACCAGAAATAAAGATTAAAAAAAAAAAAAAGGACAAAAAAAAAAAAAAGCCCGAAACCCCCCAAACAAACGAAACCATTAAAAAAGAGGAATTTTGGATCGAGCCCTATCTCGCTCCTTCCCGGGATCGGGCCCCGAGGGGGGGGCGGGGGGCATCGGGGCGGGGGGACCGGGGGCAGCTCGCGCCCCCTCCCCGGCCCTCCCAGCCCCCGGGGGACCCCGGCGTGCCGGCGCCCGACCCCTCCCCCGCCGCCGCAGGAACGAGGAAGCGGCGGAGTCAGGAAACGTCGCAGCCCCGCCCGGGGCACCGGGGGACACGGCGGGGGGGCGGACACGGCGCGGGGGGGGGGGACGCACACGGGGCCTCCCTGGAACTCAGCGCCATCCCGGCCCCTGCGCCCCGGGCGGGGTCTCCCGGCGGAACCGGGGCAGCCGGTTTGGGCCCGGCGGGGCGGGGCGGGGCGGGGAAACACCGGCCCGGCGAGCCCACGCACCCACGGCGGGGCCCTGCACCGCCCAGGCCAGCTCAGCCCCGATGCCGCGGGGATGGGCGGCGCGGCGCTCCGCTAAGCAGGAACCCGTCCCGTCCCGTCCCCCCCGCCCAGGGGACCCAGGCATCCGGGCGCCCGCCCTGCCCCCTCCCCCCCCCCCCGCCACGGCTCAGCCCCCGCGTGGGCAGCACGTGGAGCTTCCCGGAACCGGAGGGGGGGAGTTCCCCCGCACGGGTCGGCTCCCCGCGGGGTTTGGGGTCCCCCCGCCCCCGGGGCAGGTGCCAGATATCCGCCCCCGTATCCTGGCCCCGGGGTTGGGGGGAAACTGAGGCGGGGAGAGGTGGAGCGGGGGGGGGGAAGGGGGGCAATCCTCCCCCCCGCCAGCAACCCCCGTTTCCCCCCCTAAAGTTTGGGCCCAGCCGCCCCGACCCATCAGAACATCCACCGCCCCCCCCTCCGCCCCAGGAAACCCCCTTTTTCCCCCCAATTTGGGGTGGGGGGCATCGAGGGGGGTGTCATGGGGACACAGGGGGCCCCTCGCCACTCACGGGATGTGCCCCCCTCAAGACCCCGAGACAGCAGCTGCACAAAACCGACTTTTATTTCATTAACAAAATAATAATTAAACAAAATTGGTGGGGAAGCCGGGGGGGGGGGCAGGGCCAGCCTGCAGCTCCCCCCCCCCCCCAGCACGAGTCCATCACGGTGGGGGGCTCACCGGGGGGGGCCCACCGGGGGCCCCGAGAGTCCTTGTGTCCCGGAGAGGTCCCCGTACCGGTCCCGTGTGTCCCGGGGGGGACTGAGTGTCTCCGTGTCCCCCCCGCTCCGTACGCCCGGTGGGGTCCGTGTACGCGGGGGCTCAGCACGCCCCGACGGCGCGGACCAGGAGACCGAAGGCGGCGGCGGGCGGCCCCGAGCAGCGGCCGGGCGGCCCCGGGGCGAGCGGCGGCTCCTCCGCCTCCAGCCGCGCCCGCTTGCTCGGTACCGGCACCGGCACCGGCCCGGCCGAGCCGCTGCTCCGCCGCTTACGCCCGGCCCGCGCCGCCGGGGGGGCTCCGGGGATCCGTGGGGCTCCGGGGGGACGCGGCTCAGGGTGCGGCGCGGCGGGGGGAACGCTCGGCGGGTCCCGGGTGGGCGGCAGCCTCGGAGCGCTCGGCGGGTCGCGGTACCGGCTCGGGGCGTCCTGGGGGCGGTCCCGGTTCGCGGGGTCCGGGGCGCTGCGGGGGTCCGGGGCCGCTGGGTTCGGAGGGTCCCCCCGGTCCGGGGCGCTGCGGGGGTCCCGGGTTGGTGGGTTCGGAGGGTCCCCCCGGTCCGGGGCGCTGCGGGGGGGGTCCGGGGTCGGTCGGCTCCGGGGATCCCCGGTCGGGGCGCTGGGGGGATCCCCCCGGTCCGGGGTCGGTACGTACGGCGGGTCCCCGGGTGCCGTTCCCGGGGGGGTCCCGGCGGCGGGTCCCGGCTGAGCGGCGGCGCGGGCGGTCAGGTAGCGGTGCCGGGCGGCGCGGACGAGGAGCGAGAGCTGGAGGCTCCGGTGGAGGCGGAGGCCGCCGCGCTGCAACCGGCAACGGTAGAGCTTCCACACCGACACGGTCAGCAGCCGCTGCGCCTCCTCCATGGCGGCACCGGGAGCGGAGTGCGGCGGGGCCGCCCCCGGCGCGGGGCTCTTATACCGCCGCTCCCCCCCCCCCGCGGCCCCGTCCCCGGTCCGCCCCCGTCCCCCGTCCGCCCCCCCGGCGCCGCATCCGGCCCCGGGGCGGCTCGGCGGCGCCGGGGGGCGGAAATGCCCGGGGGGGGTTGCGGGGAGAGCTACCGGAGGGGGGGGGCGGGCTCTGTTCCCGGGGGAGGTGGTGTCTCTGCTCCCCCCCCCCCGGGACCGGGTCCCTGCGCCCCCATGGGCTGGGGGGGTAGCTGTACTCTCAGGGGTGGGGGTCCCTGTGCCCCCCCGCGGGGTGAGCGGGTCGCTGTGCTCCCATGAGGTGGGGGGCGTCCCTGCGCCCCCCCCGTGTGCCCGGGACAGCGACACGGGGCAACACGGGGGGGGGGGGGGCGTACATG